>NC_059107.1:139707070-139849570 GCF_020740685.1 Jaculus jaculus
GGACCTGAGAGGACCTCAGTTTCATCCCAGCATCACATAAAAAGCCAGGTGAGGGCTGGAGAGATGACTCAGTGGTTAAGGTGCTTGTCTGCAAAGCCTAAGGATCCACGTTTGATTCCCCAGAACCCATGTAAACCAGATTCACATGATGGCACATGCATCTGGAGTTTGTTTTGCAAGCTCCCTGCTGTGCCCATTCTCTCTGTCATAAATAAATAAATAAAATATAGATCTTTGCAAAGCCAGATGAGAACACATATATGTTTAACTTGTGGCAGGGGCAGAGGCAGGAGAATTACTGGGACTTACTTGTCAGTCAGTCTGACCAAACACAGTTGGCAGCTGAAGCTTTGGTGAGAGACTCCATCTCAAGGAAGCAACACAGAAGAATAATCAGCACAGCCCATGTTCTCTTCTCTGAGGCCCAAGGCATGCACACATGTGCAAGCACACGTGCATCTACTACCTACACCTTCCCCACACATACCACGTCTAACACACACACACACACACACACACACACACACACACACACACACAACACCAAACATATGTGCATTAAGTTTAAATTTATGCCCATGCATTAGTCAAGTTAAGTTGTTTAAAATTTCAGTGATTTTTTTTTTGAGGTAGGGTCTTGTGCTAGTCTAGGCTGGCCTAGAATTCACCATGGAGTCTCAGGCTTCCCTTGAACTCACAGTGATCCTCTTGCCTCAGGCTCTCAAGTGCTGGGATTAAAGGCATGCACCACCATGCCCGACTAATGATTTCATCTTTTATTTATTTATTTGCAAGCAGAGAGTGGGGGGAAAGAGAGAGAGAGAATGGGCACACCAGGGCCTCCAGCCACTGTAAACAAACTCCAGATGTATATGCCACTTTGTGCAACTGGCTTTAAGTGGGTACTATGGAATTACACCCAGGTTGTTAGGCTTTGCGGGAATGTGCCTTAACTACTTTCCAGCCTCGACTTCTTTTATAATTACCCTATCTTTCCTTATGCTTTGTGGGGTTTCTTTTTTTTTGCCATATTTTTCTCTTTTCCTTTGAAATGGGAGTCTGGATAGTTGAGCTGAGACTTGTCCTCTTCAGAATGTAAGTGCTTAGTGTACAAATTTTATCTATTAGCAGTTTTATTTAAGCCTCCTGAGTGCTGAGATTACAGGTGTGCACCAACACATCTAGCTTGTTTTTATTTTTATATTTTTATTTAAATATTTATTCTGGGCTGAAGAAATTGCTTAGTGGTTAGGGTGCTTGCCTGAGAAGGCTAAGGACCCATGTTTGACTCTCCAGATCCCATGTCAGCCAGACACACAAAGGTGAGGCAAGCCCAAGGTTTCACAGGCCCACTAGGTGGCACAAGAGTCTGAAGTTTGGGTCCAGCTGAGGCCCTGGTGTGCCCCCTCTCTCTAAAACAAATAAAGAAATATTTTTAAAAAAGAAAATAATAACTACCTTAAAGGCTAATATAAGAAACTAAAACTACTAAAATAAAATTTAAAAAATTAAAAAAGTAAATAAATGTTTTTTCTATGTCAAATAGAAAATTCAGTAGTTTTAATTAATAGTAGTTTTAATTTAATAGAGAGAAAGAGAGAATGGGCATGTCAGGGCTTCTAGCCACTGCTAACAAACTCTAGCTATGTATGCTACATTGTGCATCTGGCTTACTTGGGTTCTGGGGAATTGAACCCGGATCCTTAGGATTGCAGGCAAGTAGCTTATCAGCTCCTATTGTCCTTTTCTATGGGTGGCTTAATTTTTATTATTTCTAAATTTTTTATTTATTTGAGAGATAGGATAGAAGAGGCAGATAGATACACAGAGAGAGAGAGAGAGAGAAAGAGAGAGAGAGAGAGAGAGAGAGAAAATGGGCATGCCAAGTCCTCTAGCTACTACAAACAAATTTCAGATGCATATACCATTTTGTGCATCTGTCTTACATGGGTAATGGGGAATCAAACCTGGGTCCTTCACAGGCAAGTGCCTTAACCACTAAGCCATCTCTCTAGCCCTTTGAAATTTTTTAAAAATAATTTTTAATATTTTACTTTTATTTTTTAAAATTTCACAAATGTGTAAATGTATTTTGATCACATTCATCCTCATTACTCTCTCATCCTTCTCCCACTCCTGTTGAACCTCTTCTTCCCATCTAGTCCCCCTTCATCTTTCAGGGTTTTGTGCTTTTTTGTGACATACAGAGCTTAATTAGGGTTGCTTGTATGACCTGTGTGAAGGATTATTTACTTGAGTACGGCAATCATATCACTGAAGAAAATGACTCCCTCACCACTAAGAACCATTACGTAGCTATCTGTAGTTCCTCTAGGTGGGTGGCTCTTCATGAGCCTGTCCCCTATCCATAATGGAATGGTGAAGGGCTCAGTTTTTTTTTTTTTTTTGTTGTTGTTTACTTATACTTTTTTATTTTTTACTTTTTTCTCAATTTTTATTAACATTTTCCATGATTATAAAAAATATCCAATGGTAATATCCTCCCTCCCCCCACTTTCCCCTTTGAAATTCCATTCTCCATCATATCCCCTCCCCATCTCAATCAGTCTCTCTTTTATTTTGATGTCGTGATCTTTCCCTCCTCTTATGATGGTCTTGTGTAGGTAGTGTCAGGCACTATGAAGTCATGGATATCCAGGCCATTTTATGTCTGGAGGAAGCACGTTGTAAGGAGTCCTACCCTTCCTTTGGCTCTTAAATTCTTTCCGCCACCTCTTCCGCATTAAACCCTGAGCCTTGGAAGTTGTGATCAAGATGTTACTCAGTACTCTAGTCACTTCTTTCCAGCACCGTGATACCTTCTGAGTCATCCCAAGATCACTGCCATCTGAACAGAGAAGATTCTCTACCCAAAGTGAGAGTAGCATTAATATAAGGGTATGAATATTAAGAGAAGTGCTTACTGGGCAGTTTGATAAGCATAGTATATACATTTATCCAGACATCAGCAGATGTTACACCCCTAGGGCTCATGACTACCCCATTATAAGTTTTCAGTATCAGGGGTATATTCCCCCCCATGGAGTGTGCCTCCAGTCCAATTGGAGGGCAGCTGTTTTCCACCATGACAGACGTGCCACTATTGCACCCGTTGGCTCATTTGGGCTGGCTGGCCAATTATAAGGCTTGCAGTGTCCACTGTTGAGTATCTTCACTCTTTCTCCCATTGAACTACATGTAGAATGGCTTCTTCTAGCTTTCTGTCAGCTAGTCTGCATGGAGGAGGTTATCAGCTCAGTTCCAGCAGGATTTCTCAGTGGCCTTGCAGCCCAAGTATGTGGAGTCTTCAGCAATAGGGTCTTACCATCTATTCCTGGTGGGAAACCAAGGGCCTTGGCAATGGCCTATAATGTTTTGGGGGCACCAGGGACCTCCCTGGCCAATAACACACTGGAGGTATCCCATCCCTGGCACTGAAAATTTTCGGTCAACAATCTATAGCTCCTGAGTGTTCCATTGTTTGAAACTGGAGGATGCCATATGATTTATTTGAATCCTCTTAGATTTTGATTAGCCCTCCCTCTACCTTTCCTTTACTCAATCTCTTCCCCTGACCTCACTTTGGGCCTCTCCACCCCCATTAATCTATTCTTCTAGTTACATATATACAATACCAACCTATTTAGTACCTTCCTCCCTTCCTTTCTCTTCCCTTTATATCTCCTTTTTAACTTACTGGCTTCTGCTACTGAGTTTTTTCCTTCTCACACAGAAGTACAGTCATCTGTAGCTAGCATCCACATATGAGAGAGAACATGCAAGGGTTCAGATTTGTGCAGGATGCCACAGTGCTGTGATTTCATGAGTGTAACAGCCATGTTGTGACTATAAGACAGCATCCCATAACATTCCTTCACATCTTCTGCTCTCATACTCTTTCCACTTTTTCTTCTGTCATGGTCCCTGAGCCTTGCTTGGTGTGTGTGTGTGTGGGGGGGAGGGGTTGATATAGATGTCTCATACAGAACTGAGCACACACTAGTCACTTATTCTCAGCAATTTTGCCAGCTATGCACCTTTGCCTTAATCTCTTCCCACTGCCAAAAGAAACTTCTATGATCAAGCCTAAGAGCAGCATTAATCTATGGGTATAAATACGAGTATCTAGAAGGCAGTTTGACAACATGTCCACTTAGTAGTATTTTCCCCTAGGGCCAGTGCCTCCCCAGCTATGGGCCATATTTACAGCACCAGACCTAAATCCAACTAGAAAGAAGCTGGGTCTCAAATCTAACCAGAAAGCAGTTGGTTACCCCATAACAGTAATGCCACTATTGTACCAGTGGCCCATTTTGCTGGGCAGGTTTGTATTTTAGCATATAGGGCCCATAGCTGGGAAAGAGTGTCAATGATTTTCTTTCCCCACATCCTGCATAGAACCTCCCAGCACTGTGAAAGCTAACCAGCAGGAAAGAAGTGTCCAGCCAGTTCCAGCTTGATTTCTCTATGTCCTGTGTAGATGTATGCACTGTCTTTAGTGATAGAGCCTTGCCATCTAGTTTTGGTGGGCAACTAAGAGCAATGGTGATGGCTTATTTTGTTTGGGGAGCTTTAGAGTCCTCTCTGACTAACAACTCCATAGGGAAGTATCACATATCTGACATGGGATTTTCATTTAACATCCTCTTATTATCCACAGTTTACAGAAGAAAAAGTACATGTTATCCACAGTCATACTGTCACAAATGGATCTGATTGCATATGCTAAATAGGTCCCATCTGGTTAGTACTTCGATGAGCAAAAGTCAGTGCACAGAGAGGTGAAATGAATTTTCCAAGGTCACAGACCTCAGAAAATCTTAGGTACTCTTTGTTTGGAGAACCACCTCTCTAGCCATCCCTCCTATATTCCTTGTGATCATTCCCAAGTGATCTTGACAGTGAATCTGGTAAGAGCATATGACAATGATGAGATGACCAGCAAGTAGCAGCTATCAATCTAAGCAGTACAAGATAATCATATCTATTTTACTTATTGTGTGAATTTAATAATGAAATCTGCATAGTTCTTATTTTATTAAAAAAAAAACCTGCATGAGTGTTTTGGGAGGTATTGTCCTCCCCACAGGAACTGACTGGTGAACACATGACATCACAGAGACTACCAATACCCCACTGAAGGGGATCTTCAAGGGAGTGGGGGCAGGGAAGAGGGGGTATAGAAGGGTAACTTGATGGTAATTCAATCAATTTTTAATATGTTCATATATTAAAGTTCCCAATTTAAAAAAACCCTGTTTGAAACTAGTCTTTCAACAATATTTAAAAATATGTATGCAAATGATTTGGAGTGGAAGAAATTTTTTTTTTTTTGGACATCTGTCAGGAGATAAGTCTTGGCAAAGAATGTCAAAATGATAATGAAAACAGATAAAGTTACTTGCCTCTTTCTTCAAAAGCTAAAGCTCACCTCACAGAGAATTTGAACACACTCCTGTGTAGCTGCTCTGAAAGTCAGCTTTCCTGGTGATGACTTAAATAACTGCGTTCAAGGTGGTGATTGGTGGGATTAAAAGTGAGAGGGGATGTTTTGATGAGAGAGAGTTGAAGCTGGAGCTGGAAGTGTGTGTGTGTGTGTGTGTGTGTGTGTGTGATTGGAGATTTAATCCAGGGCCTCATACATGCTAGGCAAGTCACTGAGGTATTTCTCCAGTCCCTTGAACTTACTTGTTAACTCAACACCCACCCACCCCCATAACAATTTTTTTAAATGTGTCTACTTTTTACATATATTAAAATAAAGATTTAGCATGTTGTGAATAGCATACTGGTAATGTGTCACAATGGGCAGGAAGACCATTGTGCCACTTGCTTACAGGAGCTATTTGTTCCATGACTGACTCATAGGATGATTCTAGATGTTTTTGTCTTTTCAAAAGAATGAGAACAATGGTGAATAGGGAGGACAGAAGAGAATTTTGACTGCAAGCAAATTGAGGTCAGGGAAATGTGGATGCTATGCAGGTGGAGGATGTTGGAATTGACTTTCTTAAAACCAGATATGGTCATGACATGGAAGCCAATACCTTTTTGTTGCTTCCTAGCCCATTGTCACTTGAAGTATATGACAGAAATTTGTTTTCAAAAGAAAAAAAAAAACCCTAGGCATATCCATACCCTTAGAGAGCTTTGCTGTACTTCAGAGCTATAGGATTCCAGGTTAAAAACCAAGGGTCTGGGCTGGAGAGACAGTTTAGTGGTTAAGATTCTTGCCTGCAAAGCCAAAGGACCCAGGTTCTATTCCCCAGGACCCACTTAAGCCAGATGCACAAGGGGGCACATGTATCTAGAGTTCGTTTGCAGTGCTGAAGTCCTTGGTGTGTCCATTCTCCTTCTCTGCCTCTTTCTCTGTAATAAATAAAACAAATTTAAAACACACACACAAAGTTTCTAAATTATCAGGGAGCAGGGAAGGATCTGTTTATGGAACTATGGAATGAATGGGGATAGGTGATGGAGACCTGCGGAAAGTTATCAACATATTGAGTTAACATTTTAATTTGCATTTTGAAAGGTTATTACTTTTTTTTTTTTCCTTTGTCTTTTCAAGATAGGGTCTCACTCTAGTCCAGGCTGACCTGGAATTCACTATGTAGTCTCAGGGTGGCCTTGTTCGAACTCATGGTGATCCACCATTCTCTGCCTCCCTATTGCTGGGATTAAAGGCGTGCGCCACCATGCCCAGTTTGAAAGGTTACTCTTGACATTATGAAGAATGATGTGAAGAGAGGTCAAATGAGATCAGAAGGTTAGTTAGGAGGCTTCTTGAGAAATCTCACTAAAAGAACACCAAGATCATGTAAAGGCTGGTCCTGTGGAGCTGGAGAAAAGGCAGCCAGAGCAGTGTTGTTCAATAGAAATATGCCAACCAAGAATGAAAGCCACGCGTGTCACTTCAAATTGCCCAGCAGCCATATGAAAAAGATAAAAGTAAAGAAATGGAGTTCATTTTAGTAATATGTTTTAATTAATCCAATGTGAAAGTATTATTTCAAAAAATCATCAATGTAAACATTTTTACTAAACACATTGTATGCCTTTTTTTTTTTTTTACAGTTTAAAAAATTTTTTTTATGACTTTTCTTTGTCAGAGAGGGAGAGAGCAAGAGAGTGAGAGAGAGAAAATGGATGTGCCAGGGTCTCCAACCTCTGAAATTGAACTCTAGACACGTGTGCTCTCTTGTGCACACGTGCGACCTTACGCATTTGTGTTACCTTGTGTGCCTGGCTTACATGAGACCTGGAGAGTCAAACATGAGTCCTTAGGGTTCCCAGGCAAGCACCCTAACCACTAGACAATCTCTCCATTCCACATTGTAAGTTTTTAAAAATATTTTAATTTATTTATTTGACACTGCACACGAACTCCAGTTGCATGAGCTACCTTGTACATCTGGCTTTATGTGGAACTAAATCCTGGCCATCAGGCATTGCAAGCAAGCACCTTTAACTGCTGAGCCATTTCTCTAGTCCTCCCATGATATGTATTTTTTTTGTACCAGGACTTTGAATTATTTTTATACAGATTTGAAAGACTTTCAATGTTCCATACATGGTTTCTCTTTCAGCTTGGGACCTAAAGTAAAGAGAATATGTGGAATCCATTGTCATCATTCACACATGTGAGAAAGACTCATACTATGTCTTTCTAAGCCATGGAAATGTGGGATCATTTGCTACCCTGATGTCACTTAACTGCAGGAGATGGTCATGGTGTTTCATACTGGAATGAGATGTCATTGCAACAAATCCCTTAAAATGTGTCCCACAGAACCAGAGAGTGAGCTGCTACTGGAGCCTAGAAAGGATGGAAACAGATGCTATTTGGTAAACTATTTAGTAAAAGTGTTACATGCAATAACTTAAAAGTATAAACTATACTGAAAAAACGTGGAGCTGTAGTTGGGGAACAAAAAGCATGGACTGGTTGCTGTCAGATATACTTGCCAAAATAGCACAAGACCAAAGTCTGGGCATAGTGGCTCATCCTGTAATCCGTGCCTTTGGAAGGCCAAGGCAGGCAGATCACTATGAGTTCAAAGATAATCTTGTCTACATAGTGAGTTCCGGCTAGCCTGGGCTGCTTTATTAAAAAAACAAAAACAAAAACAAAAAAACCACAACTCTATCCAGGCATGGTGGCTCATGCCTTTAATCTCAACACTCAGCAGGCAGAGGGAGGAGGACCAGCATGAGTTCAAAATCACTCTAGGACCAGGCATGGTGGCACACCCCTTTAATACCAGCTCTCTGCAGGCAGAGGTAGGAGGATCACCATGAGTTCAAGGCCACCCTGAGACTCCATAGTGGATTACAGGTCAGCTTGGGCTAGAGTGAGACCCTACCTCGAAAAAACAAAAACAAACAAAAAAAAATCACTCTAGGCTAGAGTGAGACCCTGCCTCAATAAACCAGGTGTGGAAAGAGTGCTCAGAGGTTAAGGCACTTGCCTTCAAAACCTAAGGACCTGAGTTTGATATTGCTGCAAGATGCTAAATGGCTTACTTGTAATTTGCCATGTAGTTAATCTTACAATGGTATAAACCACCTGTTTAAAGTAGTACCACTAGGTTTCCTGTGCCTTGGTGTACCTTTGACCTGAACAGCACAGATATTAACAAGCAATATTTAGAGATGCTGACTCATCTTGAGCTAGCCTCCTTTACTAAGAGGCCTGGTTGGACTCTCAGCTCTGAACAAACATATATGCAGAAGAAGTGCTGATCATAGCATTGAAGAAAACAAGGCCAGTCGCTTTGGGCCAACAGAGCTCTTTTTTAAAATGTTTTGTTCATTTTTATTTATTTATTTGAAAGTGACAGAGAGAGAAAGGCAGAAAGAGAGAGATAGAGAGAAAGAGAGAGAGAGAGAGACAGAGAGTGAGATAGAGAGAGAAAGAGAGAGAGAGAGAGAGAGAGAATGGGTGGACCAGGGCTTCTAGCCACTGCAAACGAACTCCAGATGCGTGTGCCCCTTGTGCATCTGGCTAACGTGGGTCCTGGGGAATCAAGCCTCAAACTGGGGTCCTTAGGCTTCACAGGCAAGCACTTAACCACCAAACCATCTCTCCAGCCTCCACAGAGCTCTTGAAAGCAACAGGTGGGTTTAATGTGATTGCTCTTGTGAACATAGTGTATGTGTGTGTTCTGGATCAGCAGAGTCCAGTAGGTTACACCCCAAAATCCCTTCCTTTAGCAAATGTTTAAGCATTATGGAAAGCTGAAAGTTCCTTACCCTTTGCTCGTGCAATGTAATACCTGTACACATATTACTGATTTTGGGATGTTCAAGAAAAATGCCAAGGGAGACTTCTGGGTAAGATGGTTGCATAGGAGTCATATCAATCCAGCCCAGGGAGGGATGTGAGCAAAACCACAAAAAAATCAGTCTTCATCTGAAAAGTGAAGGTGTATAGGTTTTTGTCAACCACAGTGGAGAAGCAGGAGAGACTAAGATCTATCAGAAAGGAGGAAATTGGCCAAAATCCCACCAAGGAGCTTGCGGACCCAGACCTGACTCTCGTGGACTGCGCCCAGTGCCCAGCTGCAGGAGCAGAGACCAAACAAGGGGATTTTCCAAACTCGTCAGCCTCCTTGCAAAGTCAAGAAATCTGAAGGAAAGATAGCAGAGGAGTTGCTGAAAGGGACACAAGGTGGACCAGCTGAGCAGTTCCAGTACAACTCCAGGCTTCCTGCACTTTCCCATCCCCCATCCGGCAGAACCACAACCCTCTGGAGACTGCATTCAGTCCCTGGCTGCAGCGCATCCAGCACAGCTGATCAGAGTACCAGATTCACAGCACAACATGGAGGGGTCGAGGTGGGCACTCAGTAGTGGTAAGATCTGAAGCCACCCCGAAAGGTAATGAGGCCAGCTGATGAAAAAGCAGGTACACAATAACTGTGGGCTAACTCCACAATGCAGGACCCATATACCTCAACAAGGAGAGGCCAATGGGGACGGGGTAGGTCACGGAGGAGCCTAATGATGGTACCAAGCTACCTGTACTTGCAGAATAGAAAACTAATATAAAAAAAAAAAAGCAGGTACATAGGCCTGCACTGGAAGTGCTAATCTCTTTTTTCATGTAAGGGCAGGTTATGGGTTACAAATTCTTGGTTGGCTTTACTATTCTCGCTGTATTTGGGGTGTGACTATTGTTGCCTTTGATGCTTTCAGATTTGTCTTTTTCTTCTGCCACTACTGGGGCAGGATCTGATTCAGACCCAGGCTGACTTGGAACTCATTTCAGAACAGAAATCTCAACCTCCCAGTTGACAGGATTAAGGGTGTAGAGCAACACACACCCTTAAAGATTGTGGCTTTACGAGGTTATCTGTTTGTTTCAATCTCCACACTTGCATGGTCTGTGCTGGTTTTTATTGAATGTGTATTCTGCTCAGTTGAATTTTAGAAATTGCCAGTAAATTGCTCCACCCAGCCCACTAGAATACTTGAATAGCAGGCAGACTCAGCACCTAGGATTACCTCTGCAGTTGCATTGGAGTACAAGAGCTACACTTGGCATCCTAAACAACTACTCTGAAGGTACATAAAGCTGGATTTCCAAATCTAAAAGCACCACAGATTATTAGAAAACCCAAGCATCAAATCAACTCAGGATGCAAAAATCGCAACACTATAATACAAGAAACACAAAGAATCAAGACAATACAATTCCACCAAAAAATAAATACATCAGAAATGGCCTCCAATGAGACTGTTTTAGATGAAATGCCTAATGCTTGATAAAGATTTCCAAAAAATGAATGATTTTATCTATACTTGAAGAAATCAAAGGAATCAAAGAAGAAAATAAAGGAATTAAAGGAGAAAACAAACTCCTGAAGGAATTCCAAGAGAACACAGGAAGCCAGCTTAATGAAATAAGTAGGTCATTATAAGACATGAATAAGGAAATAGAAATACTGAAGAAAAACCAGGCAGAAATTCTAGCACTTGTTAGTCAAATAAAAAAGTCTGTGGAAAGTCTCATCAGTAGAATTGAGGAAGGAGGGAGCAGAATATCTAAACTAGAAGACCAGGTGGCAGATCTAATACAGTCCAACAAAGAGGAAGACAAGGTAATAGGAAGGTATGAATGGGAACTTCAAGATATCTGGAACACTATGAAAAAATCAAACATAAGAATGCAGGGTATAGTAAAAGGAGAAGAATTTCAATCCTTAGCAGAAAATTTTCCTCAAACTGGGAAAGAGATGCCAATGAGGACAGAGGAAGCTTTTTGAACACTAAATAGACAAAACCTGGAAAGAATCTCTCCTCCTTGCCATGTTATAAATAAACTACTAAACACACAAACCAATGAAAATATATTGAAAGCAGTTAGAGAGAAAAAGCAAGTCACCTATAAAGACAAGAGACACTCATAAAAGGGACACGAATTGGAAAGGAAGAGATCAAATTATCATTATTTGCAGATGATATGATTCTATACATAAAGGACCTTAAAGGCTACCAGCAAACTGCTTGAGCTGATAAAGACTTTTAGCAACATGGCAGAATACAAAATAAACACATAGAAATCAGTAACTTTCCTATATACTAACAACAGTCATGTGGAGGATGAAATCAGGGAAACTCTCCCATTCACAACTGCCTCAAAAAAAAAAAAAAATACCTTGGAACAAACCTAAACAAGGGAGTGAAGGATCTCTACAATGATAACTTTTAAGCAATCAAGCAAGAAATTGCAGAAGACACTAGAAAATGGAAAGACATCCCCTGTTCTTGAATTGGAAGAATCAATATTGTGAAAATGTCAATCTTACCAAAATCAATCTATACATTTAATGCTATCCCCATTAAAATTGCAATGATATTCTTCACAGAAATAGAAAAAATAATCCTAAAATTCATTTGGAAGCACAAAAATCTCAAATAGACAAAAGAATTTTGAGCAACAAAAATAAGGCTCATAGTATCACCACACCCAATTTTAAGCTATATTACAAAGCCATAGTAACAAAAACAGTATGGTACTGGCACAAAGTCAGACATGTAGATCAATGGAACAGAATAGAGGACCCAGGTGTTAATCCAGGCAGCTACAGCCATCTGATTTTTGACAGAAATACCAAAAAATATTCACTGGAGAAAGAAAGCCCCTTCAACAGGTGGTGCTGGGAAAATTGGATATCTACATATAAAAGGATGAAAATAGATCCTTGTCTTTCTCCATGCACAAGAATCAAGTCCACATGGACCAGGGACCTTAATATCAGATCTGAAAATCTGAAACTACTAGAGGAAAAGGTAGGGGAAACCCTTCAACATATTGGCATATGCAATGACTTTCTGAATATAACCCCAATTGCTCAGGAAATAAAACCACTAATCAACCAATGGAATCTCATAAAATTCCAAGACTTTTGTACAGCAAAGGACACTGTGAATAGAGCAAAGAAACAACCTATAGAGTGGGAGAAAATCTTAGCCAGCTATACATCTCACAAAAGAGTAATATCCAGAATATGCAAAGAACTCAAAAAACAAAACAATAAAAAATCCAGCAACCCAATTAAAAAATGGGCTGTGGAGCCTAAATAGAAAGTTCTCAAAGAAGAAATACAGATGACATATAACCATCTAAAAAAGTGTTCTACATCCTTAAGCTATCAGGGAAATGCAAATTAAAACTACTTTGAGATTCCATCTCACTCCTGTCAGAATGGTTATTATCAAGAAAACAAATGACCCCTTTGACACTGTTTGTGGGAATGTAATCTGGTCCAGCCATTGTGGAAATCAGTGTGGAGTTTCCTTAGACAGCTAAAAATTAGTCTTCCATATGACCCTGCTATAGCACTCCTAGGCATATATCCTAATGACTCTTCTCACTACCTTACAGATACTTGCACAACCATGTTTACTGCTGCTCTATTCACAATAGCCAGGAAATGGAACCAGCTTAGATGTCCCTCAACAGGTGAATAGATAATAAAGATATGGTGCAGATGCATTTACAGAATGGAGTTCTGTTCAGCGGTAAAGAAAAATGAAATTATGAAATTTTCAGGAAAATTTATGGATCTGGAAAGGATTACACTAGGTGAAGTAATTCAGGCCCAGAAAGCCAAATGTCACATGTTCTCTCTAATATGTGGGTTCTAGTTTCAAATGTTTAGATTTGTTTGTGAGCTGGAACCAAAAGTCCGTAGCAGGGGCCTGTAAGCTAGACAAAGACCATTAGGGATGGAGGAGGGGGAAGGTCTTTAGGGGATGGTATTGTATATATGTAAATAGAAGAACAGATTACAGGGAGTGGAATGGCCTAAGTGAGATCAAGGGAGGAGATTGAGTAAGAGAAGGGTGGGGGATGGTCAATCAAAATTCAAGATATTCTGAATTAGACATATGAAAGCCTAGTTTTCTGGATAATGTCACATCCAGAAGCCATAGATTGCTACTAGAAAATTTTCAGTGCCAGGGATGGGATACCTTCCAGTGAGTTGTTGGCCAGGGAGGGCCCTGTTGCCTCCAAAACATTACAGGCTATTGCAAAGGCCCTTAATTTCCCGTGAGAAAGAGATGGTAAGACCCTATTGCTGAATACTTCACATGCCTGGGTGGCAAAGTGACAGAAATCAAGCTGGTACAGAAAACCTTCTCCCTGTAGCCCAGTCAACTGAAAGCTGGAAAAAGCTACACTGTATGCAACCTTATGGGAGACAGAAGTCATCAGCAGTGAAAACAGTGGACACTGGAAGCCTCAGGTTTGGCCAGACAGGTCAAATGACTGAACAGGTGCAATAGTAGCTTGTCTGCTCTGGGGGGGAAACCAAATGCTCTCTATTTGTACTGAGGGCCCACTCTATGGAAGGCATTATATGCCTAATACTGAAAACTTAATTAAAAGCCTATTTAATTAAAGCCTTAATTAAAAGGCAGGGGAGGTCATGTGCTTTATGGGCATAAAGCCTGCTCTTGTCTGGCTAAATGCATATATTATGCTCACCAAGCTGTCCTATACGCATATCACTTAATGTTCATATCCATATATTAATGCTACTCTCACTTTTGGTTAGAGAAGCTTCTTTTTTCAGATGACCGTGACCACTGGCATGACCCAAAAGGCAGCATAGTGCTCAGAAGTGACAGAGGAGTGTCCAGCACTGAAACATCTCTATCATACCCTCAAAGGCTTAGGATCCAATGCAGAAGAGGTGGTGGGAAGAATGTAAGAGCCAAAGGAAGGGGCACCACTCCTTACAATGTAACTATACAGACAGAAATTGGCTTTGATATTCATGACCTCATGGTGCCTAGCAATACTTTCACAAGTCCCTCATAATAGGAGAAAAAGGAAATGACATCAAAATAAAAGAGAGACTAACAGAGAGAGGGAGGGGATGTGATAGAGAGTGGAGTTGTGAAGGGGAGCATGGGGGAGGGGAGGGAATTAGCATGGTGTATTGTCTGTAATTATAGAAGCTGTCAATAAAAAATTATAAAAAGAAAAGGAAAAAGAAAAATGGCAATGAGTATCTGTATGCAGAGGAAGCCACAGCTGTGGTAACATTAGAACAGCAGTGACAGCAGATGCAGCATACTTACTAAAGGCTTAAACAACTCTTCACTTTCCTTTTCCCTCAGGCTGTGAGCCCTCTCCTGGGCTGGGTAGACCAGGAGTTAGCTCTCCCACTTCTCAGACTCTGCTTCTAGAGCCAGTTTGCCCACTCTGGATAGGAAAGTTCTAGAGGTTAGTCTCCCATAAATTTAGGGCTCTGCCCCACCCCAAATTGGGCAAAAAGTGATACATACATGTACACATGTATGTGTGTCTTAATTGTTGAAAAATTGGAATATATTGAAAATAACAGAACAAAGTTGCTGCAGTAACAAACTACTGATAAGATCTACTTTTACAATGTGTTTTTAAGTAAATTTCATTATTGCTTGGTATGTATGCATATGTGTGTATGATGTGTGTGTATCTGTATACATGTTTATGTATGGGAGTGCAGGGGCATACATGCCATGGTGCATGTGGAGGTCAAAGGGCACAATTTGGGGGCTAGTCCTCATTTTCCACATTCTTTGAGGCAGGGTCTCTCATTAATCACTGTTCTGCCAGGTAGTCATCACTAAAGTTATTATCTAAGTCCCACAAAAATGATTTAGTCATTGTACTTTGTTCTTAGAGCAGCTGTAAAATTCTCCATGCCCAAAGAAAGCCTATTATGTACAAATAGTGTTGGTATAGTTTGTCTAAACTTGTCTCATATATTCTAACAGTCATAAATGTTGTTTTATGTTGTTATAAAAATTGCCCAATGTTTAAAGGTGCTTGCCTACAAAACAACTTTGTGTCTATTGAAATATTTCTAATGCACGTTAAGGTCAGACTGGTTTAGTTCAACAATGGTCAGGATTTGCTCTGTTCTTAAGCTATGTGGCAGTCAAACAGTCTTGGTCAAGGCTTTTAAAAACTCTTTATTTATTTGAGAACGGTGGAGAGAGGGAGGCAGAATGGGTGTGCCAGAGCTTCTTGCCATAGCAAATGAACTCCAGACACATGCACCACTGTGCGCATCTGGCTGTACACGGATACTGGGGAACTGAACCCAGGCCATCTGGTTTTGCAAGCATGTGCCTTTAACTGCTAAGCCATCTCTCCAGCTCTTAGCCAAGGTTTCAACTAAGCAGTGGTCTTATTTCTGGTATCTCAAGTTCATTGCTTAAGGATAAATTGATTCTCGAGACTTGTTCCCTGCTCCAGGACATGGTCTCAATGTTCAAATGATCTTCATCAAAGAAAAGCGATCTCAAGCTCTACTGTTCTGCTTCCAGCTTTCGCAGGGCAATTGGTACCCACACTGACAGACTAACCAAAGATGTCTGCAAATACAGAAGCCAAGATTTTATATTGCTTTGTCTTGTTTTGTTTGTTTGTTTTGTTTTTTGAGGTAGGAATGCAGTGTAGCCCAGGTTGATCTGGAATTCACTGTGTAGTCTCAGGGGGGCTTTGACCTCCTAGCGATCCTCCCACCTCTGCCTCCTGAGTGCTGGGATTAAAGGTGTGCGCCACCATGTCTGGCTCTTTTGTCTTTTTTAACATATACTTTCTAAATCAAATCAATTGATTTAAAGTTGTTGATTAAAATATTGCTTCCAGTGCTACTGACATGTTCAGTTTGTACCTATTACTGAAAGATACTCAAGAGGTAAAATATGCCTACTTTCTATGTTTCAGATATGGCTTATGTTGTCACCTGACAACTAATCTTAAATGTTAAGCAGAATAATTTCAAATTTCTGTGTCATTCTTTAATCATACCTATTTTGTTAACCAGATAAGTTCTGTATTTCTTTAATTAATTTAATTGGAAATATTGGAGTTAAAAAACAATCAATATTTTGGTTCCTGCCTTCAGGTTAAAAGGCCACAGGAGACAATGAGACACTTCTAGCTCCCACCCTCTGGTAAGTTACCTGTCTTCTTGATCAGAGAGGATGTGGGGAATTGGAGACCCAGAGACGGACTCCAAGTCAGTGTATATACAAAAGGAGAGTCACACACACACACACAAATTGCAGGGCTGGAGAGATGGCTCAGTGGTCAAGGCGCTTGCCTGCAAAGTCTACAGACCCAAGTTCAATTCCCCAGTATTCATGCAAAGCCAGATACACAAGGTGCACACAAGTCTGTAGTTCATTTGCAGTGGCTAGAGGCCCTGGCATGCCTAATTCTCTTCCTCCTCTCTCTCTCACTCTATCTCAAATAAATAAATAAAGATAATGTTTTAAAAATGCTTCCAAAAGAAGCCACATGGTCAGCCCTGCTTTGACTTATCTTAGCAGATGACCCAATGCTGAGTGTCATAATTTAAAAGTGAGCCAGCTGATTTACACTGGGACAATTAAAAAGGTATCTTTTTAGGGGGAGTTAAGTATCCCTCCAGAAGTCATACAGCTCCCTACAGGCCCTTAAGAGTCTCTTCTACAGAGCCATTACTGTCCTCCAAATATACAAAATATCATTCATTTTGGCTGCCTACAGGTTTTAAACACCCAGTGAGAGACTTTAGCCACAAAATATTATAAACAAAGATTCAGACTAATAGTCTCCCCTGTCTGATGCTGGTTTACAAGACTAAGCTCTTCTATTAACTTACATCTTCTGCCTCTGCCTGCTCCTGATTAGTCAGTTATTCTTCGCTTTTAAATTTAAAAAATCCAGTAAGTAAAAAAAATAAAATTCAAAAACTCCCCACAATGTTCATAGAAACATTAGCTATAGACCTGACACCCTTTCCCAGGAAAGTTCTCAATTGTTCCTTGCTTCAGCTTGCAGATAATTTGTTTCTAACCAGGCCCACCCAAGGTATAGTGATTTAAATGTGGGCCAAATTCTTTACATTGGGACAATGAAAAAGGTGCCCGTGGGTGAAATTTACTGTCCCCCCCCCCCAGCAAAAGTCTCAATATGTAGAAATACAGATTATGTTAAAAGAAAATGAATTTAATATTTTTTTCTGTAAAGAGAGCTGGAGAGATGGCTTAGCAGTTAAGGTGTTTGCCTGCAAAGCCAAAGGATCCTGGTTCAATTCTCCAGGACAGGACCCACATAAGCCAAATGCACAAGGGAGTGCATGAGTCTGGAGTTTGTTTACAGTGGCTGGAGGCCCTGGCACGCCCATTCTCCCCTCTTCTCTTTCTCTCTCTCTCAAATAAATAAATAAAATATATTTTAAATTTTTTCTGAAAAGGAACCAACCTGCTCTTCAAGGTCAAGGTTTATTTCCCAACCCTGGATTTTGGCTACCATGGAGAGCTGATGGCTCAGGATGAGATGTTTGTCCAGGATGTGACCAACCCAGCTACAGGGATAAAAAAAGATTCAGAAATTGTCCTCAATGGTTATGTTTACCTGATGGTTATTGATTTGTATTGGCCCAGTTTCTCCTTGTTATGCCCTATTGCAATACAAAAGTTTATTCTGTGCCATTATGAGTTAGAAATATGTAACTTGGGCTGGGGAAATAGCTTAGCAGTTAAGGTGTTTGCCTATGAAGCCTAAGCACCGTGGTTCAATTCCCCAGGACCCATGTAAGTCAGATGCACAAGGGGGCACATGCGTCCGGAGTTCATTTGCAGTAGCTGGAAGCCCTGGCATGCCCATTCTCTCTCTCAACTAAATAAAATAAAATATTAAGAAAAAAAGAAATATGTAACTTGTTTTGATTTTACAGGTCTTACATTTATTATACAGTTCTAAATCTCAGCTGAGACTTGGGACTTTGAACAACCTTAAAGTTGGTAAAGGTTATGTGAACTTTTAAAGTTGGACCAAATACAACTTACATTATAAGATTCTTTTTTTTTTTTTTTTTTTTTAAATTTAATTTATTAGTTTTCTTTTCAGTAAATACAGGCAGTTTGGTACCATTATTTAGGCTCATCTGTGATCTGTCCCCTCCCATTAGACCCTCCTTATTATTGAAAATGGGTCGTGCATTGTGGAGTTAGCCCCCAGTTATTAGTATGATAAATGTCTCTGAAAATCATGACCCAACATGTAACTCTGACATTATAAGATTCTTGAGTCTATGGGTACCAAAGACAGATTATAATGATTTAAATGTGTGGCCCCATAGAATCAGGTTTAAATTTTAAGTCTCCAATGGATAGAGCCCAACCTAGGAAGAGGCATGGGGGCAAATCTTGGAGTCTGCTGCTAAAGTACGTTTGGGACAAATCTGAATCCAAGCCCTAAGGTGTGAGGAAAGCAATTTGGAGCTCTGGCTGTTTGTGCTGATGCTGGTGGTGCCAATTGTTTGACACTGTCCATTTGCTTGAATTTATAGAAGTGAGTCAGATTCTCCTGCCATTGATGGTGTTCCCTTGGAATTTGTAACACAAAGGACCCACATACTACTAGGGAATTGGATTTATCCCCATTAGCCAAGAGATACAATATATTCATCAGAGTCAAGAGGACAGTGTCCTTGGCCAATTGTGACAGTTGACAAGCTGGCAGGGACCCAGTGAATCTCCTCAGGGTCAAACTCCAGAGGACACATGCCCCTGCTGAGAACTGGGAAAGAGACTACAGCCCTGCTCCAATCACTGCGGAGGGTGACCAGCCTCTGCATGACAGAAGCTTGAGGTGTCTGAAGCCCTGCTCCAGTTGCAATCCTGGAGGATGACTGGTCTGTACATGGCAGAAGATTCAGTAGTTGTATGAGGGACGTTTTTAATTTATGGCCATGAGTCCACCGTATCCATTTAGGAATGGTATTCACAGGGGGCCTAACTCAGCTGCCTCATAAAATTACAATTTAAAATAATCACAGCCCTGTTTTATATAGCTACAAAGAAAGCCCCCATATTTGTAAACATTATTGGCTTCTTATAACTCCTTTACCTCCTCCCCATAAATCTGGCCTGATACCCATGGGTTCTTCCTTTAAGCCTGTGGTCACAATTGACCAACAAGTCAGGGATAATCAAGCTTGACTCCTTTCTATTAGACTCTATAAAATTCAAAACACTCCTTGAGGGGTACCAGAGCATCAATATCTGTGATGATACAAAGAGGTTGATGTCTCTTTCTAATACTTATAGAAAGACATTAAAAGAGGGGGGGAATACGATGAAAAAGTGATAAATGAAGTACATTTTGAGCAAGAGACTGACTCAGATCCCCTTTCTATTTTTGTCTATGCTGTGAGCTAAGGGCGATGCAAAAGCTATTGCTTCTGTAGCTGCTCTTTCCATCACTGGAGCTGTTGGGACCAGCTTTGAAGGTGATAAGAGAGGAAATTAAAGGACACACTTCCTGACTTGTGTCCATCTGGTATGACGGCAAGCCATACTAGAGATAAGAACACCGAGTCTTCCTCACATACAGTTGTGTCTGGCTTACAATATGTTACCTAAAGCTCCTTCTCCTGTTTTACAAGGTTGTTTGTTGCCAGCTTCCTATGCTCGTGGTCATGTCACGTAGTTCTAAAAACTGTCTATAAAACACAGATGGCCCAGGCTCAGGGATCTGCAGGCATTTTTGAAGCACCATCTTCCCTTCAGCCAACCTGCATAATAATAATAAGTTCCTGAGTTTTTTATTTTTCTTTGAGTAGTACTTGCTTTCTTGATGACTTGAACCCAAATTTCTACAGCATTCTTAGTACTGAGCATGATTTGTGGTCCTTATACAATTATATACATGCATATATGTATACATCTGTTTGTGTGTGTGTACATGTGTGTGTGCATGTGTGTGCACATGTGCACAAGATTACTTGAAACTTATTTCAAGATAGGAAATTTCAGGCTGGAGACATGGTTAGCAGTTAAGGTGCTTGCTTATATATCCCTAAGAAGACTCTTCAGGTCCCACATAAACCAGATACAAAAGGCAATGCAAGTGTACAAGGTTGCACATGTGCATTAGGGGGTGCACACATCTGGAGTTTTATTGCAGTGGCTGGAGGCCCTGGCCTGCCAGTTCTCTCTCTCATTCACTCTCTTGCTCTCATTCTCTTGCATTAAAACAAAACAAACAAACAAAAAAGTCTAGTCTCTTGGGCTTGCCTACAAATAAAAATGATAGGAAATTTCTCAGTCATATGATAACAGCAGCAAAAACTCCTAATAGGAACACTTGAAATGGTGGAGAGGTCTATCATTGTGTCTTATAGTCATTGTTGTGAATGGCCCAGGTCTGGTAGTGTGGATTAACAGTATAGGAAGCCAGGCTTCTTTGGTCTTGTTGCTCTGTCTTGGGTTGTTGCCTGCATTAGCATCCAAGAATGGTGTACATTCAACACCCTCAGGAGCTGCCTTAGATTTCCTGTCTTCCCTTAGGGACTGGACCTTCTGCCACTTGCAGCGATTCCTTGGAGAAGCCAGCATTTTGAGCTTCAGTGCTTCCCTTTCCTACTTGCATAACCCGGCAGCTGCTTGGTTTTAACCACCTGAGGCTATTGTCTGCTGGTTCTGGTTCCTTCCACCGTTTTTGAAATAGGATAGAACACACTATAACACATGGTATGACGCTCATCGTCCTCGTCAGCTGCCTACCCTAGTTGAGCCAACCTGAAGTTCAGAGGTGACCATTGACCAGGAGCAAGACAGCACGTAACTTTCTCTGCGGCTTGCATATGACTCTGAGATATGGCATATGGATGGGAAATAGCCAGCATGTTTCTTCACAGTTCATTGGCTAGCATTACATTTCCTTTCCAGCCAAATTCATTCCTTCTTCCTTTCTTTTTCCCTCATTCTTGTTTCACAAGAATTACACCAGCAAATGAAATGCTAGCACTTAACCTTTTTGTCTCTTTCTCTCTCTCTCTCTTTTTGTTTAGGGAATGCAATTAATGCATAGGAATGAGGAATGAAAAGTAGACCCTCAGGAGGGGGTTTTGTAGTTGAATTGCCCACCTATCTGAGAGCAACAGGGATCTGATTGTCTTAGTGCATTTGACAATTGAAGGTATGTTTTGAAAGACAGTAAATTCTGTTACAGCGTGAGGCAAATGCAGCTTCTACTTCACTGAAAACCCCACCTGGGATCTGATTATGCAGAAGATATTCCAAGAACCGGGGCCCAGACAGACCTGAAGTGGAGACATTTACATGCGCAAGCCTAAGAATTCTGAGTTCTAAATTCTTCTCAGTCTTCTAGGCTGGCCAAAATAGCCCCTAACCCTTGCCAGAGAACAGTTTCTGCTTGACTGGGGGAATGTACAATGACCTAATCTGAAGCAGGTGCCTTTCATGATCAGGCTTGTTTTCCTCAAAATATACCCCCAACACTCTTGCTTGCCTCCTGGCTGCAAACAATGTCAGGTTTCAGCACAGCCTGAGCAGGAAATTACAAGCTCTGCCCTAAGCAGAAAAAGACTACATGCCAAAGGAATGGCAGGGTCCCTCATTTCATAGACATTAGCTGAAACCAGGGGGAATGAGCTTGAATGCAGCAAGCTCCAATTGTCCATAGTTCCGTGTGGTTGAAGGGAAGACCACATTCAGCTGAACAAATGGAAGGATTCTAAACAGTCCACCCCCAAAGTATTCAATTGGAAGCAACCATCCACTCCAGAAGACCTGCACACATTTGTGGGAGCATCAAGGATTTGAAGGATGCATAGACGTCACAGCTGTACATCGATGGCGAGAATTTTAGGTTTGGGAAACTTATTAGCTCTATGTGCTGGACAATGTTGCTATTTCTTTATTCTGTGCCCACTCTACCGTGACTTTTCCTGGTATCAGATACCAAGCAAACCTGTTTCATTTCTCCAAGAAATCTCTTTATTTGGTCTTTCCATTAGCCTGAACCTGTAGCTGACATTCATCAATGTGATGCACATACAATAAGTCATGAATTACAATGATCTTTTCTCAGTGGGTGGCTTTTTCTCCACCTTTGTTTTGCTTTTATCCTCCCAAAGATTTATCTTGATATATTCAAGTTGATCAGTATTTCCCTTTCTGTCTTTTACTTTTGTGAGTTTTGGGGAAGCCTCTTTTTCAATTCTCATGTCATATTCCTATCTATCTATCTATCTACCTATCTATCATCTATATATGTATGTATTATTCTATCATCTATCTATCTATCTATCATCATCTATTATCTATATATTTATCTATCTATATTTCATAAATGCATTCATAAATACATTCTATTACAATTTCTTTTACTATTTTTGGAATTTCATACACTATTTTAGAATATAAATAGTTCTCCTAAAAATTATGTCTCACTCTCTAAACCTCTCTGTGCTTTGTTGGTTCTGACTAGCTCTTGTAATTTTTTTCAATTAATTGATTTATTAACATGCCTCAAAAGAATTTTATTTTTTCTTTTTAACATTCTGTTCTGCTGCGTATTTGGTCCTTTTTGCTCGGATGCCGAAGAGACGGTATTGGCACGGGCCAGACGAAGACTTGAGAAAGCCTTCAGGTTCTTCGCCTCTCTGATGGCTCTGGCTTTTTCCTTTTTATAGACGTTGGAAATGGGCATCACTGAATATCCAGTCAACTGAGTAGCCAATTTGAGTTCTTCGGTAGAGCTGTCTCCCTTCTTGGGGGCTGAGGGTTTCCTGGGGAAGAGGATGAGCTTGGAGCGGTACTCCTTCAGACGCTGCGCATTGGCCTGCAGAGACTCCGTGGACTTGTTCTGCCTCCTTGGGTCCACAGAGGTACCAACACTCCGGGCCGCCTTTTTCTGGATGCCGGCCACCCTGAGCTGCTCCAGGCTAAAGCCCTGGCAGCCCTTGCACCTGCGGAACCAGGTGCTCACTCATCGCTGCCAGTCCTTGTGGAAGTGGGCCTTCGGGATCATGCCATTCTGGCCGGGTGCTGAGGCTGCCTCCTGTGTAGGAGAACGGCCGAGGACATAGGCTAACTCGTGTACTTCTCCACTTAGGAACTTACCATGGTTCCCATTCGGCTGAACAATTAAAATCAGCAGACATTTATTTAGCACATGCTAAGTTCCAGGCACAGGGTTTCCAGTTGTTTTGAACAAAACAGACCATGAGGTGGATAGTATTATTTCAGCTCCATCTCAGGGATGGACAAAGCAAGGCACAGTGGGGTGAAGTACCCTGGAAAAACTTAGGGTTTGTATCATACTTCCTGGTTCCATAATTTGGGCTTTGCGGGGTGGGAGTGGTAGAGAGTGCGTGGGCCAGAGACTCTTGCTGCTGGCACGCACCGTTTTGTGCATCTGGCTTTATAGGGTGCTGGGAAATTGAACCTGAGCCAGCATTGCAAGCAAGCACTTCTATCAGCTAAATTGTCTATCCAACCCCACCATTTTGGCTTCTATGATGTGTGTGTGTGTGTGTGTGTGTGTGTGTGTGTGTGTGTGTGTGTGTTCAAGCAGAGGGCTGGAGAGATGGCTTAGCAGCCAAGGCGTTTGCCTGCAAAGCCTAAGGACCTGGTTCAATTCTCCAGTACCCACATAAGCCAGATGCACAAGGTGGCTTGTGTGTATGCATCTGGAGTTTGTAGCTGATAGAGGCCCTGGCACACCCATTCTCTCTCTTTCTCACTGCCTCTTTCCAGCTCTCTCAGATGATTTAAAAAAGTAAAAAAATAAAAAGAAAAGAAAAGGGCTGGAGAGATGGCTTAGCTAAAGGCTTAGCATGCCTCTGAGGTGTAAGGACTAGGATTCAATTCTCCAGGCCCCATGTAAGCTAGAGGCACATAGTGGCACATGCGTCTGGAGTTCATTTGCAGTGGCTAGAAGCACTGGTGCACCCATTCTCTCTCTCTCTCTCTCCCTCTGACTGTAATAAATAAATAAAAGTAAAAGCTTAAAAAAGGTAAATAAAAATAAATAGAATAAAAGGAGAGCTGGCAGAAGTAGGAGGATCTCTCTCACTTCAAAGCCAGCCTGGGCTAGAGTAAGATGCTACTTCAAAAACAAACAAAACAAACAAACAAACAAAAAATACCATAGGGGGCTGGAGAAATGACTTAGCAGTTAAGGTGCTTGCCTGAAAACCATAAGGACCCAGGTTCAATTTCCCAGTACTCCCGTAAATCTGATGTACATTGTGGCACATGTGTCTGGAGATCATTTGCAGTGGCTAGAGAACCTGGAAAACCCATTTCCCCCCCCTCTCTTGGTCAGTCTTTAATGAATAAATAAAAATAAAATATTATTTTTAAAAAGTAGTATAGCTGGGCGTGGTGGCTCATGCCTTTAATCCCAGCACTCAGGAGGCAGAGGTGGGAGGATTGCCATGAGTTCGAGGCCGCCTTGAGACTCCATAGTGAATTCCAGGTCAGCCTGGGCTACAGCGAGACCCTACCTCAAAAAACCAAAAAAAAAAAAAAAAAAAAAAAAAAAAAAGAAAGAAAAGAAAGAAAGAAAGAAAAAAGTAGTATAAAAATTCCTCTTTCCCACCTCACTATGCACCCTGACTTATGTGCATACATCTTGATAAGCCCATTATAAATTGAAGATATTGAAAATAAAATGAGGTACAGTGCATCTAATACATCTAGCCCACCAAACAGCATAGTTTTGTCTAGTTGAGCTTAGTGGGCTCAAAACACTTATATCAACACATCAAACTCATCAAGTGTAAAGCCTGTCTTACAATGTGATGAGTATAGTACATAATTTATTGAATACTGTACTGAAAGTAAAAAAAAAATTAGAATGGCCTTCCAACAAATTGTTGGTCAGTGAGACCCACAATGCCCCCAAAACATGACAGGCTATTTGCCAAGGCTCTTAGCTGCCCACCAGAACTAGATAATAAAACCCTATTGCTAAAGACTACACATGCTTGGGCTGCAGGTCACTGAGAAATCAAACTGGAGCTGAGCTGGAAGCCTCCTCCCTGTTGACTAGCTGTCAGGACACTGGAAAGAACTGTGTAGCCTGCCAGGGAAGAAATGTCATCAGTTGTGTAAACCAGCAGTGGAGACAGCAAGTTCTATGGCTGGCCAGTGAGGCCAAATGTACCAATTGGTACAGTAATTGGCATGTTTTTTATGGGGGAAGCCAACTGCTCTTTGATTGGGCTTGAGGCCTGTTTCACAGGAGGCATTCCTACCTGACACTGAAAACCTAATGAAAAGGCTTGGGAAGTCACTAGGCCCTAGGGCCACATTACTATTGTGTTCTGGCTAAATGGATATATTATGCCCACCAAACTGCCCCCTAAATATTTATGTATATGCCCATATATTAATGCTACTCTTGCTTTTGGTTAGAGAAACTTCTCGTTTCCAATGGTGGTGACCACTGGGGTGACTCAATACTCACTGAAGTGCTAAGAAGTGATAGTGGAGTGTTCAGCACTTCGTGAGACATCTCTATCACACCCTACAAGGCTCAGGGAGTTCAGAAGAGGTGGAGGAAAAAAATGTAAGAGCCAAGGAAAGGGAGGACTACTTACAATATTATCAAGACCCAAAGTGGCCTTGATATTCATAACCTCACAGTGGCTGATGCTAGCTACACAAGACCTGCATAATAGGAGGGAAAAAAATGATGACATCAAAATAGAAGAGACTAGTTGGAAAGAAGGGATTCAGTGAAGGGAGAATTTGGGATGGGTGAAGAGGGAGATTGGTGGGAAGGAATTATGATTATGGTATATTGTTATATTTATGGAAGATGTCAGTATAAAAGTTTTTAAAAAAGAGAAAAGAAACAAAAATGATGAGCTGGAGAGATGGCTTAGTGGTGAATGCATTTGCCTACAAAGCCAAAGGCCCAGGTTCAATTCCCTAGGACCCATATAAGCCAGATGCACAAGGTAGCGTACACATCTGGAGTTCTTTTGCAGTGGCTGGAGTCCCTGGCACACCCATTCTTTCTCCCTCCATCTCTCTCTTTCTCTCTCTCTCTGCCCCCTTTCTTTCTCTCATGTAAATAAAAACAAGATATGTTGAAAAAGAACTTTTAAAAAAGAAACAAAAATGAGAATGGTTGTACTTGTGGGCAGGCTTTCCTACCATGGTAAAATGGAAAACTCCTTGACTCAAACCTCTTAGGCTAGGGAAGGTCTATGCTTTTCTGGCCAAGGAGAGCCTCTCACTGCCAAACCAAATGACATTTCTGCACACACCTTCCACCTGCCCACTGCTTCCCTTTCTACTTCCAATTGACTGGCTACACTATGCAGTTTTACTTAAACTCACTGCACCTGCATTTGACTGGATTCTGCTTGCGAGTCAGTCGGGGGCAGTTTTCTAAACGTTCTTCATGTTTCTGACAAAGATTTGTATGGTGGTACTCCCTGTTGAGTGCCTGGTCAGGCACTAGGTTACCCCAACAAACTGTAACAAAACTCTGTTGCAAGAGCCTTTCTGTTCATGTGGGGCAGATACAGTTTAGGGACCAGATATCATCTCCAAGAAAATCTTCTGTTTTCTCTCTTCATCTTGGGACATCCATTAAATCTTTACCATAGCACAATCTGCAGCAAGCCTTTTTATGGTTCTTGTCAAAGGTGACACCTGCTCCTTGTTGGGAATGATGAAGAAACGGTGCACATAATTGGATGAATGAAGAAGTGAAAACAAAATTTTGATCTGGGCGTGGTGGCGCACCCCTTTAATCCCAGCACTCGGGAGGCAGAGGTAGGAGGATCACTGTGAGTTTGAGGCTACCCTGAGACTACATAGTGAATTCCAGGTCAGCCAGAGCTAGAGTGAGATCCTACTTTGAAAAAAAAAAATTTTTTTTTTTGAGCCTATATATTAGTTGGTGAGGTGGGGAAGAAGAAACTTTCTTACATTCATTTTTAAGGACCATCTATATATATTTGGGACAGCCCATGAGTTTAACAACTAAATTATTAATTTAAAAACACTGCCTTCCTTTATTATTTTTCTAACAGTGACTTTACATGAAAAAGAATTTTGAATGAGCGCAAAGAATCTCTGTAGACTGCACAAATATTAGTGATAAGAAACAGCAACTTACATTATTTATAAGGAAGTGGTTTACATTGCTTAGCCCTGTCAGGCACAGTAGTTACTTAGCTCCCTTCTTTCATTACAGTGAAACAAATAAAGAAATGTGACAAGCAAAAAGAAAAGGTATTACAATGGCTGCACCTCATTACAAAAACGATAATGTCTCTTAAGTGTAAAAAAAAAATCCACTCGAACAAAATTCAGGCTGAACAAAATGGAAACTTCCATCTTCCCATGATGATGATTCAGAATGTAACACCCATTTAAATATTCAGACAAGCTTCCAAAACCTACTTCAAGTTAAGCATTGTTAACTAAAGTATGTGCACGGAGGGAAGATGACTAAGATGCAAGGTTTCATAATTCAAGTGCTTGAATTTAATTAGTTGCATTTTCTTTTAGCAGTGACTTTGAAATCAGTCTGCTAGGAGAAAGGTCACTGGTGAAAGCAGCTAGGTCGTGGGGAGAAATCCCCACTTTGTTTTATTTTTATTTTCTTTTCTCTTTCCTGGTCACTTTAGTTGAATCCTTCTGGTTCACTTTCATCACTGTAATAGACCATTCTCAGTGGCAAATTGCACCAGCTTTTGATCTGAAGTGGATGTCTGTTATGTGAAGGGAGAGATGAGAAATGAATTTACCAATGTAATGTTTTTAAAGAATCTATCTATCTATCTATTTTTCTATCTATCTACTTACCTACCTACCTACCTACCTGCCTATCTATCTATCTATAGATGAGGTAAAAGCTCCATGGACAAATTTTTGCCCCCCTCCCAGGCCTAAATGTTTTAAGTTCTTAGAATATTTTACTGTTCACCCAGAGACAAAATAAAATCTCTCTGAGTCAAAGGATGACATCTCCATCTTTGCTGGAAAATTGGACTCTGACAGTGATGTGTTCTTGCATTTTGCTGATTGCCAGGAAGGTTCTTGGGCCACAATTATCTGCCCCAGTGAGCAAATTCACTTCCATTTTCCTTCAAAGAATATTAGGGTACAATACATGGGACATATTGGACTAGCCTTACAAATGAGTACAGGCCCACAGAGCCTGCAAGAAATTAGGTCAGGGCTGAAAGAAGTAAAGATGCTGTCTAAAAAGCTTTTTAATATTAAATGGGAACTCGAAAATGAGTGCTGGGCTCACCATCTTTAAGTGTGAAAGGACTGGTAATAGTCTTAGTGTTAAAGACCTATTTTTTTAAGCTATCAAACATCTTTCGCTCTTAGATAATTTTTGGCGATGCTTAATTATAAGGGAAAGTACGTCTCCTTGAGGCCTGTAGTTTGTCCATTAAAGTCTCTTAAGATTTCTTTTATGCTGGGGATGGTGGCAGACACCTTCAATCCCAGCACTTGGGAGGCAGAGGTAGGAGGATCGCCATGAGTTGGAGGTCTCTCTGAGACTATGTAGTGAATTCCAGGTCCGCCTGGGCTAGAGTGAGACCCTACCTCAAAAACAAAACAAGACAAAACAACAACAAAAGATCCCTGTTTTAAAAATGACAAGGTGCTTTGAGAATTAACACTTCAAGACATTAGTGTGTCTTTATGTCAGATAAAGTTGAATAAAATGAACATTAATTTGGAATACAGTGACTTTTAGAATAACGCTGAAATGCAGGTAAATAAACACAATTATCACTACTAGAGGTATAAACATCAGTCTAGAGTTAGAGTTCAAAACAAAACAAGAGAAAAGACTGGATCAGTGGTGGATACTTATCCCTAAACTCATTGTCAGAATTTCTGAATTTCCATTTGTTTAATAACTTTCATTTTGGGGTGTCATCAATACAGTTTTGTTTGCTCTGAGCACAGCACTGAGGTTACAAGATCAGGTCTGGGCTTCTGAATGTGTGGTGTGGTTTTACTCCCACCTCGGTTAAAGGAATTAAACTTCCCTAAGCTCTTGTTTCCTAACCGTCAAACACTGAAGATAGAATTGTGAAGTTATTATAATGATCAAAAGAAGTGTTCTTTCAAATGCACATAACAACGACACATTAACCATTAACACCACTACTATTGTTATTAAGTGATCAAATGGAAAAAAAAGTTCGAGGGCTAGAAAACTGTTAAGGCATTTGCCTGCGAAACCAAAGGACCCAGGTTCGATTCCTAAGACCCACGTATGCCAGATGCACAAAGGGCACACGCGTCTGGAGTTCGTTTACAGTGGCTACAGGCCCTGGCGTGCCCATTCTCTATCTGTCTCTCTTCTCGCTCTCTCTCTCTGCTCTCAAATAAATAAATTAAAACAAAAAAGAAAAAAAAAGGGTGAGGTCTGGATTTCTGATGGTAAATTCTGGTTTTCAGTCCCTTTCCTGAGCAGTCTTGGTGGCGGACATCTGTAATCCCAGCACTCAGGAGGCTGAGGCAGAAGAATAATGAGTTGGAGGCCAGCCTGATCTACATGAGACATTGCCTAAAAACAAAAAAAAAACACGAAAAGAACACTAAAATAAACAATCTTCTCTTTATTCATGTTTCACCCATAGATGCAGGGGTGAGGGGAAGCAACAGAACAATTTACAGAGCATCTTTTTAAAATTTTTGCAACCGGGTTCTTTCTCTGTTTCCTCTCTAGGGGGCGCTGTGCTTTCCCGGAAGCGCGCGGGTTGCTCGGTTGCCTAGAGACCGTCGCTAGGCGACCGCGTGTCCACACGCTCCGGGCCGACCGGCTGGGTCAACATGGCATCGCCGGCCGCTGCCTCCAGGACTTCCTCCAACGAGACCTCGTTCTCGGCGTCGCCGCAGGAGCTGCCGCCGCCGCCGCCGCCGACCTCCGTGGCCGTGGTGGGCTCGAAGGCGAGCTCCCCGGGCCCGCGGCTGCGCCCGGTCAGCTCCCAGGACGCGCTGCCCACCGCCGCGTTCTACGGGCCGTTGGATGCAAAAAACCCGCTCCTCGCCTCCTTCGAGAAGGAGATCCGGGAGCTGTTAGGCTTTGTAAAGAAAAAGAAGGTGCTAGCCTCCACGGACGAGCAGAAGCACGAGTTCCATCGGCGGTGGTAAGCCGAGGCCGGGCGCTGGGGAGGGCGCCGCCCCGAGGAGGCGCGGAGCTGGGCGGCCACGTGCAGCGCAGGGCCCTGCAAATGTCTCTAGCACAACTCTTCATTCCTGGTTTGCCTTTCCTTCCTTCCTTCCTTCCTTCCTTTCTTTCTTTCTTTCTTTCTTTCTTTCTTTCTTTCTTTCTTTCTTTCTTTCTTTCTTTCTCTCTCTCTCTCTCTCTCTCTCTCTCTCTCTCTTTCTTTCTCTCTCTCTCTCTTTCTCTCTCTCTTTCTCTCTCTCTCTTTCTCTCTCTCTCTTTCTCTCTCTCTTTCTCTCTCTTTCTCTCTCTCTCTCTCTCTCTCTTTCTTTCTTTCTTTTGACTTATTTCTCAGGTCGAAATAAAAATCCAACACAGAAATATTTCGTCATTCCCCGTTTGTTCTGTTTCTGAGCGCCTTCTCATGGTCTCTCTTTGACTTGCTCATGAATTTCACTTTCTGTCTAGTAACAATAGTTCTGTTTAAAAAAAAAATAACTTATGGGCTGGAGAGGTGGCTTAGCGGTTGAGGCGCTTGCCTGCAATTGCAATGTCAAAGGACTCAGGTTCGATTCTCCAGGACCCACATAAAGCCAGATGCACAAAGTGCTGCATACGTCTGCAGTTCATTTGCAGTGGCTGAAGGCCCTGGCACGCTCATTGTTTTTCTCTACCCATCTATCTATCTGACTCTTCAATAAAATTTTAAAAATTATTTGTTTATAAGCAGAAGAGAGAGAGAGAGAATGGGCATGCCAGGGACTCTAGCCCCTGCAAACAAACTCCAGAAGCATGTGCCACTTTGTGCATCTGGCTTTCCTTGGGTCCTGGAGAAACCTAATCCAGATAGTTACGTTTTGCAGGCAAGCTTCTTAACCACAGAGCCATCTCTCCAGCCCCAGAAATACAGTTCTCTATATGAAGACAAAGGAATAACTTTGGGATGACTTATGTTCTTGAAGAAATTAGTTCTTGAGATCAAGTGTGTCATCTTCTGAATTTTATTCTTTCATATTGCTATTAGGATCGCATATACTTTTTTTTTTAATTTTTAATTTATTTATTTTTTATTTATTTGAGAGTGACAGACACAGAGAGAAAGACAGATAGAGGGAGAGAGAGAGAGACAGAGAGAGAATGGGCGCGCCAGGGCTTCCAGCCTCTGCAAACGAACTCCAGACGCGTGCGCCCCCTTGTGCATCTGGCTAACGTGGGACCTGGGGAACCGAGCCTCGAACCGGGGTCCTTAGGCTTCACAGGCAAGCGCTTAACCGCTAAGCCATCTCTCCAGCCCGCAGATACTTTTTTTTTTTTTTTGCCTCTTGACTTTGCCACTCATTGTGCACATATGTTTGCTTTTATTTTTTTATTTTTTCCTGTTAACACCATGATATTACTGTGAATTGTAAACTCCTGTTTTCAAGATTCCTTCTTGTTTATGTTGCCATCTTCCTTGGTCAGATGCATTGGTTGGTGAACAGGGACAGATACAGACTAGTGGCAACAAACACCAAATTACTGAATCATTCTAATTTATGTTTTTGTTCCATTGTTTTCATTTTGTTGCTTTGTGTCCTTGAGACGAGTCTCTCTCTCTGAATCTGGGGCTACCTGCTTTTTTGGTTAGACTAGCTGACCAGGAAGCACCAGCCATCTTCTGGTTTCTTCACCCCCTATTCCTCACAAGACTGGGGTTTCTGGCACACATGAAAATGTCCAGCTTTTATATTGGTGCTACGAATCAAACTGATGCCCACTTAGACTCTCTCAGGTCCTCATGCTTGCAAGACAAGTGTTCTTACCCGCTGAGCCATCTTAGTGGCTAGTTTAAAAAAAATCATGTTTTACTTTTATTTATTTATTTGACAGAGATAAAGAGGCAGAGAGCACGTGTGTGTACTAGGACCTCCAGCCTCTGCAAATGAACTCCAGATGCATGTGCCTCCTTGTGCATCTGGCTTATGTGGGTCTTGGGGAAATCAAACGCGAGTCCTTTGGCTTTGTAGGCAAGTGCCTTAACTGCTAAGCAATCTCTCCAGCCCTTAATGTGTCTAGTTTTAACTTATATTTACTTTAATTTTTTTGTTCATTTTTATTTATTTATTTGAGAGCGAAAGACAAAGAGAGAAAGAGGCAGATAGAGAGAGAGAGAGAATGGGTACACCAGGGCCTCCAGCCACTGCAAACGAACTCCGGACACATGCACCCCCTTGTGCATCTGGCTAATGTGGGTCCTGGGGAATCGAGCCTCGAACCATGGTCCTTAGGCTTCACAGGCAAGTGCTTAATCACTAAACCATCTCTCTTGCCCTTAACTTATATTTATTATTCACTGAAGCATCTAACAACAGTTTGTGGAGTACCTACCATATATATACATATCTCACGTTCTTTTCTAGAAACTGGTAAAATACCAAGATAAGGAAAGATATTTATGTGAGCATAGACAGCTGGTAAACAAATACGGTAGTTCAGTCCCCCCACACAGTATATGGTTGTGTGTTCTGTTGTTTCAGTTACCTGTGGTCAATCATGGCCTGGACATATTAAATAGAAAATTCCAGAAATAAACAGTTTGTATTTAAACTGTGTACCTTTCTGAGTAGTATGACAAAACCTTGCACAGTCCTGCTCTAGCCCACCCAGGTTGTAAATCTTCCCTTTATCCAACATATCCATGTTGTAGACGCCGCCTGCCTTGGTTAGGAGCCATCTTGTTTTTCAGATTGGCTATCATGATATCACAATGCTTGCATGCAAGTAGTTCTTATCCCATTTTATTTAATCATGACCACACGGCACAAGAGTAATGATGCTGACAATTCAGACAGATCGAAGAGAAGCCATATGTGCTTTCTCTGTGTGATTGTATGCATGTATGTGTTTCTTTATGTGTGTGTGGTGTGAGTGTAAGTGCATTCGTGCCACAGCTACATGTGGAGCTCTGAGAATAACACTGGATCTCTCTCCTCACCTTCCCCCTTTTCTGAGGCAGTGTCTCTCATTGCACTGTTCACTGCCGCATTTGACAAGGCCGTTTGGCCCATTAGGCTCTAGGTAATTCTCCTCGCTCCCCTCCCTTTCTCTCCATAAGCGTGTTGGGATTGTCGAAGGCACTGCTGTAGCTCCTGGCTGACGTGGTTTCTAGGGATCTGACCTCAGTACTCATTCTTGTGCAGCCAGTGCTCTATCCCCTGAGCCATCCTCCCCAGCCTCCATAAGTGCTTTCTTTTTTAAAAATTATTTATTTATCGGGGGGGGGGGTAGAGAATGGTCATGCCAGGGCCTTCAGCTGCTGCAGATGAACTCCAGATGCGTGTGCCACTTTGTGCACCTATATTACATGGGTCCTGAGGAATAGAGCCTGGGTCCTTTGGCTTTGTGGGCAAGCGTCACAACCATTAAGCCATCTCTCCAGCCCTGTAAGTGCTTTCTTTAAATGGAAAAGCAGAAGTTCTCAAAGAAGAAATCATTGTATGTTCAGGTTGTTGAGATCTACAGTAGTATCAGATATTTTGAGAGATACCATATTCATACAACTTTTAAACAGTCATTTTGATCTATTGTGCTGATTTATTTATTTATTTATTTATTTATTTTTTTCTTCAAAGTGGCTTGTCTTATTCTAGCACAGGCTGACCTGCCACTCACTCTGTAGTCCCAGGCTGGCCCTGAACTCAGCATGACCCTCCTATCTCTGCCTCCTGAAGGCTGGGATTAAAGGGGTGTGCCACCATGCTTGGCTGATCTACTTTATTATTGTTAACCTATTACTATATCTATAAGCAAAACCTTATCCTGGGTATGCATTTATAGGGGGAAAACATAGCCTATGTACTGTTCAGTACTACCTGTCATTTCATGCATCCACTCAGGATCAGCTGGGGGCAAGGGACATAGTAAAGACGTTTTACAAGGAGACTGCTGGAAAGAAAAACAGAGCAGGGAATGGAATTTGAGGATAATAGAAGAATGCAGCAATTTAAAACAGGCTGGTTGGGAGTCATAGCCAGGGAAAATCAGAAAAAGTGGCCTTTGAGAAAAACAAGGCTTTGTGGGAGGGAACCATGAGTATTTCTGTGCAGAGTGGGCACACAGGGCAAGGGCAGGCATGGAAGAGCTAGGTTAGCGTGCTTCGGGGCAGAGTAGGTTTCTGGTAGGCGGAAGGCAGAGAGTTGAACTTGAGATATTTTGGGATGTCACTCAGCAGCCAGGCAGTGCTGGAGGTCAGAGGGAAGACTCGTTTGGGACACGTCAGCCTTGGTGACATTTCAGTACTGACTTAATGGACTAGCTGAGGCAGTAAGTGCAGATGGGGAGCAGGAGAGCGAAGCAGCGCCCCCTTCCCAGGCTCTGACACTGAGGAGGCTAAGCAAGCAGCCAGGCCAACTCAAGGTGTGGCCTGGAGAGGAAGCGATTAAAGAGGAAGGAAGGATCAACTGTGCCAAACCCCGCTGACGGGCCAGCCAGCTAAGATGAGAATGAAGAATGGGCCAAGGAGTTGGGGTGGGGGGGAAAGGCTTTTTGTAGGGTGTGATGGTACATACATGTTATCCCAGCATTTGGGAGATTAAGCTGGAGGATTCTGAGTCTGAGGCCAGCCTGGGTCTCACTGTGAGACCCTATGTCAAACAACAACAACAAAAACCATATTACACACCTAATCTGAATTATTATGTGTAAATAAACAGTTTTTGTGCTTGTGCTTTTTCTCCCATTTCTCCTGCCAAAATTCCTGTGTAAATCAGCATTTTGTTCTTTCCTGGCAGCTACGCCATCTCAAATCTGTCTTCCTCTCTGTAAACACGTCGTCTTCTCTTTCTGGAAGGCAGCTGTGCTCACCACTACGCCAGGCACCAAGGCGCACTCTTAGCTTTCTACTACGCCCATTGCTTTTAGAATGAACTAAGAGGCTTCCACTGTCCTCCGGCGTCTACATCTGGCCAGCCTTCCTCTTGTCTGTGCTCAAGGCTTCTCTTGGGAATTTCCAGAGAAATGGGTTTCCAGTTTCTTTCTCAAAAGACTTAATACCTGCTTCCTCCTTTGTCTGGAAGGTTCTTCCCCCAGGTTTCCAAATATCTAGGTTTTCTCTTTCTCAACTAATTTTCATCTCCCTAGACAGGCCTTTTCAACCTAATTCAGGTTCACCTATCAAATTTAATTTTCAATTTTTTTAATGCTGTGTGTGTGTGTGTGTGTGTGTGCGCGTGCGCGCGCGTGCGCGTGTGCGCACACGCAGTGGGCAGAGGACATCTTTCAGTGCCATTCCTCAGAAATGTATACCTTTTTAAAAACTTTTTTTGAGGCAAGCTCCCTCATTGGCTTAGAGTTCACTAATTACTCTAGACTGGGCCAGGAAGTCCCACGGATCCTCCTATCTCTACCTCCCCAGTTTTGGTGTTCCAGGTGTGTGACATCACTCCTGCTATGTCTGCATGGGTCTAGGAATCACACTCAGGGCCTTATGCTTTCCCGGAAAGCTCTTTACCGATTGAGCCCTCTCCCCAGTTATTCCCTACTACCTCCCCCTTTTAAAATATTATTTGTTTTCTTTAGTGTTACCTGTTTCCTGTATTTGAATATAAGCTACCCAGTCACTTGGGGCTAACACATCTCTTTTTCATTGCTCTGTCTCCAGGAACTTGGCTGGGGGTTGGGGCGTAGTATATATTCAACAAACAGTTACTATTGGAAGAACTTAAGGGCTATATTTATCCCTAGTAATTCTGAATGGGAGACAAGAGATTATAATTATCAATAAAGTGTTTGGAGTAGATCACACTGGAACAGAGGCTTAAGGGGAATACAGTGACAATTGACTTTCAGAAAAATGGCAAGGAGGACTGGGGAGATGGCTCCTCAGTTACAGTTGCTTGCTTACAAAGCCTGCTGGCCCCTGGGTTCAATTCCTCAGGACTCATATAAAGGCAGATGCACAATGTGGCCCATGCATCTGGAGTTTATTTGCATGTGACAAGAGGTCCTGGTGTGCCCATACTTTCTCTCTCTCTAATAAAAAAATAAAATTTTAAGTGGTAAGGGAGGTGACGTTAAGCTGAGATTAGAAGGAGGTGCAGGAGGTGTCTAGGAAAACAGAGGTAAACGGAAGGAACAGGCATGAAGGAAGTTCCTTGGTCATAAAGAACCAGGTACTTGGATGGAACATACAGAGGTCCTTAGCAGCCATGTGGCAAGCGTAGTACGATGGTGTGAGATGAGGTTAGAGGAAAAGATGAGATTTTGAGAGGTTCTAGAAACCAGATGCAGTGGGGAATGCTTGTAAAGATTTTGGTCAGGGATGACTTTCATGTAATCTTTGTTCTAAAACACTGTTTGGGTGCTTATGTCCAAATGGAGCAGGAATGGTACCAGAGAACCAGTTGGGAGTCCAGGAGGTGGAAGTTGCTTTTATAACATGTTTGACAGATGGTTGTTTGCAAAATCAAAACTTGTTTCTTCTAACTATAGGTTTCCCATAAGCATGAAAACTGCACCTAAAATGTAATTTTGATTATATGACCAATATCAATAGAGTATGGTACACGTTTTAAAAATATACTTTTGTTATAAATACTTAAGATTTAGGTACTCTACTTATACAGTTACAAATTTCTTTTATAGGGCATTCTAAATATCTAGTCATAAGCCAGGGGTGGTGGCACATACCCTTAATCCCAGCACTAGGGAGGCAGAGGTAGGAGGATCACTGTGAGTTTGAGGCCACCCTGAGACTACATAGTGAATTCCAGGTCAGCCTGGGCTACAGTGAGCACTTACCTCGAAAAAATAAACAACACCACAACAGTAGTAGCAGCTATAGTCAATCAGTAATATATAGCACATTAACATTCTTGTTTTAAATGATACACCATGTGTCTCATGCCTGTAATCTCAGCACTTGGCATGTTGAGGTAGGCTTTCTTAGAGTTCCAGGCCACCATGGGATAGAGTGAGATCCTGACTCTCCCCTTCCATGTACAGTATGTATCTTTTTCCTGTTTCATCATTATGTAAGCCATTCCTAATGAGCAGCCTGAACCTGAACTAAGATTCACTAACAAGAAAGAAAAAGGTCTTTTTCCTTATTATGTAACCTTGATTGATTTAATGAAGCTGGTATTTTTCTCCAGTGAGTAACAAACCTAGTCATAATTATCTCATCTGTAATTAACTATTTCATCTACAGCGTTTAAGACTCCTAGCCTAGACTAGATATAACTTAAATTTACTGTATCTATCCTCAATTAATACTGGGGCATTTCATGAAAGCAGCAAATGAAAAACAAATTATAAATACCTTTTATGGCTTACATTTGCCACATTATTTATTTTGCATTGTTATTTATTTCTGGACATGTGTATATGTTTCTACCCAAATATTATTAATCAGTCCATAAATGCAGGAGAGCTATTTACCTCCACTAAATCCAGACTCAAAATCATTTAATAATGAATTAGTTGACTGGTTTGTACAGCAGTTGTTTCATGAATATTTAGCACATTTATAGGTAGTTGCTCCTGCACCTTCAGTCCTCAAGTTTAGACTATATTAGTTAGCTTAGGCTGCCTTAAAATACCACAGACCGAGTGGCTTAAACAATAGAAATTTATCTTCTCATAGTCTTGGATGCTGGAAGTCCCAGGTCTTATCCAGGTTGGTTTCTGGTAAGGACTCTTCCCAGCTAGTGAAAGACTACTTTGGCTTCATAGAGAAGTCCTGGGAATGGACAGCCAGCCCTCTCGGGATGGTAACCCTATGAGACCAGGAACCTATGTCACAACCTCATTTAACATTAATTGCTTCCTGGAAGGCTCCATTTCCAGTACAGCCTCAGTGGGGGTTAGGGCTCCCATGAGGAATTTGGGTTGGGAAAATACATTCAGGCTGTAACATTGTCATCATCTAGAAATTTATAAGAAGGGTTGGATAGCTATTAAAGGAAAATCTGGATTTTTCCTAGGGGGACTAATAACTTCCAGGAGAGGGAACAAATGGTAACTAAATGCATAAACAAAATAAGCAGTGGACTGCTGGCTTGGTAAGTGATGAGAAACCACTCTGACACCAGCATACTGAGTCTTTGTTTCATTTGGTGAGGAAACATAACTGTAAATAGATTGGGTATTTGTGCTCTTTAGCTCTTCATAGAAAAGGATAAAATTTCAAAAATTCCTAATCAATGTCGTCCTCCTTTTCTCCTTCCCTCCTTCCCTTCTTTTCTTTTTCCTTCCTCCCTTTCCTTTTTCTCTCCCTCCTGCCCCCTTCTTTTTTCTTTCCTTTCCTTTCTTACTTTATACATATTTTTCTTTATTATTCACTTGCAAGGAAAGAGAGAGAATGGACACTCCATAGGGGCCTCTTGTCACTGCAAACAAACTTGAGGTGCATATGCCACTTTGTGCATTTGGTTGTACATGGGTGTTAGGGTCATAAGACTTTGCAAGCCAGGTGTCTTTAACTGATGAACCATCATTCCATCCCCCAAATATTTTTGCAATACCACTTCTCTTGGGACTGGGCAGTGAATACTATAGTGAAGATCCTTGACTCTATTATTGTTTTTTTTTTCTCACCTTGGGTTTGTTATGAAAATGAAATGACATAAAACTACTTGCAAGCAAAAGACCCTGGTGTGTCCCTTCTCTCTCTCTCCCCCCTCTGCCTCTCTCTCTCAAATAAATGAAAAATTAAAAATAATAAACTGAAACCAAGAACAGGAAAACTCTAGACAACAATAACAAAATCAAGCTGGCAGACTGGTACTGCCGAAACTCAGCATTTCTGTAATCCTATAGTCATTGAGGCAAAGTGATATGGTTGAAGGAATAGACAAGTAAATCAATGGAGCCGATCAGCAGCCCAGAAATAAGTATCAACTGGTCTTTGGGAAAGGGACAGAAGGGGTGCAATAGACAAAAAAAAAAAAAAAAAAAGTCCTTGCAGTAAAGCAATACAGGGTTCTGGAAAAATTGGACAACTGCATGCAAAACCCACCCTCCAAAAAATTAATCCAAAGGGATCACACATCCAAGTGCAATATTCAAAACAAAAACACAGGCTGGAGAGATGGCTTAGCAGTTAAGCGCTTGCCTGTGAAGCCTAAGGACCCTGGTTCGAGGCTTGGTTCCCCAGGTCCCACGTTAGCCAGATGCACAAGGGGGCGCACGCGTCTGGAGTTCGTTTGCAGAGGCTGGAAGCCCTGGCGCGCCTATTCTCTCTCCCTCCCTCTATCTGTCTTTCTCTCTGTGTCTGTCGCTCTCAAATAAATAAATTAAAAAAAACACTCCTAGAAGGTAGGCGACAATCCATGTGTGCATGTATGTGTGTGTGGAGGCCAGACGGCAACTCCAGGTGTTGTTACTCAGTATTCTCTCCCCTTTTCGAGACATTTCACCAAAGAGTCTCTCATTGCCCTAGAACATTGCAAGTAAACTAGACTGGCTGGCCAGTGAACCCCAAGGGTCTGCCTGTCTGTACTTCCCCAGCTCTGGGATTACAAGTGTGTACTACCATGCCTGGCTTTTTTTTTTTTTTTTTTTAAAGACATGTGGGTTCTGGAGTTTGAACTCAGGCCCTCACGTTTGCAAAGCAAACATTTACTTATTGAGCTAACTCCCCAGCCTGGCAATACCTTTTTCTGTACAGTACCACATGCATGATCCATGGAAGAAAGCACTGATAAGCCAGATTTCATTAAAATCAGAAGCTTCACGCTGGGGAAATGGTCCAGTGGTTAAAGATGCTACTTGCAAAGCCTGCTGGCTGGGATTTGTTCATGTAAAGTCAGGCACATGTGTCTGGGGTTTGTTGGCAGCAGCAAGGAACCCTGAAGCTCCCATGCTGTCCCCTCTGTTGCAAATAAATGAAGACATAAAATTTGAAAAAGCTGAGTGTCCGGTAGCACACACCTTTAATCCCAGCACTCAGGAGGCAGAGGTAGGAGGGTCGCTGTGATTTCAAGACTAGCCTGGGGGGGACTACATAGTGAATTCCAGGTCAGCCTGGGCCAGAGGAAGACCCCATCTCAAAACAACAACAAAAAAAATTGAAAAAAATTAAAAAGTTCTATTTGGGGCTCAAGAGATGACTTAGTGGTTAAGGCACTTGCCTATAAAGCCTATGGATCCAGGTTTGATTCCCTAGGACCCATGTAAGCCAGATACACAAGGTGGCACATGTGTCTGGAGTTTGTTTGCGGTGGCTAGTGACCCTGGCATTCCCATTCTCTTACTACCTCTCTCTTAAAAAAATAAATGAATGAATGAATGAAAAGTTCTATTTCATGAATGGTACTATAAAGAGTTTGAAAAATATATATACCATAAACATAGAGACATATCTGATAAAGGACTACTACATGCAATATCATTATACACAATATATGAAGGACTTTAAAGGTGAACTATAAAACTACTAAAACTAGGGTTGGCGATGGCCCCCGTGGAAAGAGTACTTGCTGCAAGCATGCGGGCTGGATTCTCCCTGAATTGGATTCCCCAGAAACCATGCAAACGTCTGGCTACGGCTACGCATGCGTAAAACCCTAGTCCCGGGACTTGTGGAGACTGGAGAGTGGGCCCAGGTATGCTAGTCAGCTAGTCTCACAAAAAGTGGCAGTTCCCAGTTCAGTGAGAGACGCTATCTTAAGGAAACATGCAGATGAATGATAAAGAACACCTGAAATTCTCCCCTGGCCTCTCTGCGTGCATATACGGTGTGTGCATCTGCACGTACATATGCATGTACACACAGCAAGAAAAGAAAAAAGGGCTGGAGAGATGGCTCAGCAGTTAAGGTACTTGCCTGCAAAAGCTAACAACCCAGGTTCCATTCCCAGTACCCACATGAAGCCAGATGCACAAAGTGGTGCATGCACCTGGAGTTTGTCTGTAGTGTCTGGTGGTCCTGGCACACCCATTCTCTCTCTCTCTTTCTGCTTTCAAATAAATAAATATTTGTGTGTGTGTGTGTGTGTGTGTGTGTGTGTGTGTGTGTGTTTGTGTGGTTTTTAGAGGTAGGGTTACCTGGAATTCACTATGTAGTCTCAGGGTGGCCTCGAACTCAAGGTGATCCTCCTACCTCTCCATATTGGGATTAAAGGTGTGCACCACCATGTCTGGCTAAAAAGTATTTTTTTCAAATAAAAAAGTACCTATTTTTATAAGTGGGTCAAAGATCCAACAGACATCTCACTGAGGAGATATGCAGGTGTCAGATAATCATTTGAAGAGCTGCTCTGCATGGCAAGATACCAGGAGAGCTCAGGTGCAAACAGCTAGGAGACACCCTGCTCACATACACCCTGCATACACCCTGCATACACCCTGACACCTCAGGGCTTGGGAGGCCGTGCAGCTGTGGAGCTCGCCTTGCTGGTGGGAATGCAGAATGGTACTGTTCAGTGGAAGTTCGGTGGCTTCTTACAAAGTCAGACAATGACACATGATCCAGTACCCCTTGGTATTTACCCAAAGAATGTGGAAAGTTATGTCCACATAAAAACCTTCACATGAATGTTTATAGCAGTTTTCTTCATCATTTACACACCCGGTAAGGAACCAAGACGTTCTTCAGAAGGTGAGTGTAAAAACAAACTACGGAACTATCAAACGACATGATATTAGATAAGGAGGAAGCTTAGAGGTACGCTCCTAAGAGAAAGAGGCCAATCTGAAGAGGGACACACGTGTGATCCTCTGCAAGAGGTGAAGATGCAGGGACTGTAAAAATACCAATGATTAGCGAAGATTAAGGAAGAAAGGGGGTTAGCACGAAGGATTTTGAGTGTAGTAAAGCCATGTTGAAATAGTGCTGGGCGTATGCCATTATACACTTGGCAAATGTCCACTGAGGGTGAATCTAACGTGAAGTGTGGACTTTGGGTGGTAACCATAGGCTTCATCAACTGGACCAAGTGTACCAGTCTCCCCATGGAGGGCAAGAGAGGGAATCATTGTGTCTTCCTCTCAATTTTGCTGTGAACTTTAAAGCGCCTGGAAACAAAAGCATGTTTAAAAATGCACGGAAAGGGCTTCAGCCAAAGTTTGGCACATTTTAGCAAAACCACATTTAACAATACTTAGACATTGACAGTAAGGCACATAGGAAAGACCTCTCACAAGATAAGTTTTAAAGAATTGCTTGGTAAATCATTGACGTTTCCTGCTAACTTTGAAAACATCATTTTATCTTATGATTTATTATTATGTTTGTTACAGTTCCACCACTTTGTTTAATATATGGACCAGATACGCCCCCAGGCTGCCATCTGACTATTACAAAGAAAAGCTTCTGAAGGTTGGAGATAGCCTCTGCCAAATGAAAGTAAGTGCTTCCGGAGTCCAGACCGCAGGCACACAACTCATCTAGTTAGTTATTATTTGATATGGTTCTCTTCCTATATTACATAGTTTGAATTTTTTTCTTAGGAAAAAATAGCACATGAATACATAAAAGATTTAAGCACAATAGAAGAGCAATCATAATAACAAAAACCACCATGTGCTTTTTAGTTTTGTAGTTGCAGTTGTCCAGGGATGTGAGGTTCCCGCAGGGGGGACCTGGGACCAGAAGGCTGCTCAGCCCCATTAACAGAGGGTGTGGTAGGCCCACAGCAGGAAGTGCTGAGTCATCATGTTCCTACCTTATACAAAGGAGTCCAGACACCACTTCCTGTTGTTTTTCTCATGGCTGGCCTTGCCCTGTCAGCCCTCAAGGCTATTGACCCTGCTGTTGTCCAACTCAATGCCCGGTTTTAATGACTTTTAGCTTCTTCTGAACATTTTGCTATATGTGACTCCAGCAGTCAGCCCATATATGCTGTTTCTTGCTCGGTATTATATCCCACACTGACTTTGCACCCTATTTTTAGTTCCTTATCAAATGCCCAGGTCTCGGAATGTCGTGGACCAGTGGACTTGGCTCGATAAGATCGTGCCATGGTTGGGCTTGCAGTCAATAATAATACGAGTTTTGCCCATGAGCTCTGGCATACGTCCCAAGTATTCTAATGTTGGACAAAGAATTGTTATATCCAAAAGGATTTTAGGCCAGGCATGAGCAGTATTTAGTGCTTTCTCAATTTTCAGTTTCTTGGCTTTATTTTCATTCTGCAATTCTGTTTCTTGTGCTTTATTCATTTTGTTCTGGGAGACAAGTTTGTCAAATAAAGGATAAGGTGTTGATGTGCCAAAAAACACAGTTCTCAACTCAAAGGGAATAAGAGACAGTTTATTCTGGACCCAAATATGAGTGACCATGGCCCAAGAATACAGATTTAGGTTACCCCAGTTCCATGTTGCAGCGTGGTAAGAGTTTCATGGAGTTTTTAGAGTAACAGAACAAAGTCATAATCAAAACGCGTTTTAAATACATTGATGGGGTACATCAGATAAGGCAGGTGAGTTTTCATTATAAAGAGCTAAGATCTGGATTTCTCCACCCAAACTGGAGATGATAGCTTTAGCTTCATGTAAATGGACCACATCTGTTAGAAACTCAAAAATACAGGATTTGGGAAACTAGAAAAAAGAAATAGATAGGTTCCACTTTGTAAGCTGTAATCATGTGAAGTTGATTAACTGTTTTGACAACATACTCTGTCCATCTTAATTTACAGTTGTAAGCCCGAGCGGTTGTTTGAGGAGCATCAGGTGGGTGGAAAGAACGTTGGTACAGGGAGGAGGAAAGTGTGCTAGAAGTTGATAAAGTGAGTTTCTGATGGTGGTAGTTAAGGATTCACAGTATTTCCAACAGAAAGGCCTAGACAGTGCATTTGTAAAATTAAAGGAACAAAGAAAGATTTTTACCTATATATTTTTTACTGATAGGAGAGCGTTTGCCATTGGAGAGTATTTAAAATCTTGAAAATGAACTTGAGTTGTTATTTCCATTCATTTCTAGGCTCTCTCTCTCTCTTTTTGAGGTAGGGTCTTACTGTAGTCCAGGCTGACCTGGAATTCACTATGTAGTCTCAGGCTGGCCTTGAGCTCACAGCGATCCTTGTACCTCTGCCTCCTGAGTGCTGGGATTAAAAGCATGTGCCACCACTCCCGGATCTATTTTTATTTTAGTTATATTTTCACTTAGTTATATTTAGTCAAAGTAAAGCTAATCCTGAATGCTCCTGTTTTGAAGCTATTTGAGTTTATTTTGAAATCAAGTTAGACCAGTAAAGATTCAAAATTAATTAGTGAGCAAATAACAAGCAAGTCAATGAAAATAAGAACAAAACAATGTCTGAAGGTGGGTACTTCCCAATGGGCCAGGTGGCTGGGAAGGCCTGTCAGAGCCCAGCTAGTGGTTTTGCCTGGGGACCTGGCTACAGGGAGTACTTCTCTCATTCCCTGCCTGTTGCCCCATGAGTGGCAGAAATGAGGCATCTGACTTTGTAGCAAGGCTCTAACTTCCCCTGACACCCTCTGGGTCTGTTGTGCCCCATGAGTGACAGAGATGAGGCAAGGCTCCACATCTTCCTCTCTGGGTGGGTCACCACCACCTGGTGATGATGGATTTGGGGACTTGGATTTTGAGTATGTGAGGGTTTTACCACCCACAGAACCACAGTGAATGTTTTCATCTTTTGAGCATGTTGGCTCCATGTTCCAGGAGGCTGCTTGTGAGGCGAACTCAATGGAATAGCGCACACGGATGCATGGAGGAGTATCCACCACATCCTGAGTGCTGGGAAAGTGGTGGCGGGGCCATAGTCATAGTGCTCATAACCAGTCCCGAGGCTGCTGAGACGCACACGGATGCTGCTCAATAAGAGGATATCATGACCCTTTAATGAAGTGCTCTTTTTACCTCAGGAATACAAGCTGGCCCTTTTACAGTGCTACGGAAGATATCTTCAGCAGTTCACTACTGAGTTTGATGAGAATAAAGCAGATGTGAATGAATTCAAGACTGTCTTTTTTCCAAAAGGCTTTGGAGACGAAACTGCTGGACTTACAGTAAGATGAGAGAAGCAGCTAACACAGCCCGGGTTTATGACTGGTTACACAATTTGTTCTTTAACATGCCTGCCTTTGCCTGACATAGCATCTGATCATGTGTGAGAAGCTGCCTGTTACATTCTTTCAGGCTGGATAAGAAAGCGACTGTACTAAACTGTAGCAATGCTTTGGAGAGTGTGTTGGTATAATCACTCATTCATCCAGCAGACAGTATTGTTATTGTAAACACTATGACTGGTAGCAGGCTTTCAGTTTGCAAAATGCTTAGGAACACATACTTGATCCTTACAGTAACTTTACAAGTTGGATACTATTATTATCCTATTTTAAACTTAATCGTACAGTTAGTATAAACAAGTGGTTCCTGAGTTCAAACATAGATCTTTAAAAAATGTATGTGTGTCTCTGTGTGCATTGTGTCTGCCTTTTATACATATAGGTGTGCGTATGTGTGTGTGTGTGGTTACATGTGCATGTGTGTGTCAGAGAACAATGTTATGTATCTTCCTGAATTGTTCCTTACTTTATTTATTTGAGACAGTCTCTAATTGAACTGGTTTGGCCAGACTAGCTAGCCAGTAAATCCTGGGGATTTTCTTGTCTCCACCTCCCCAGTACTGGGATTACAGGTGCACTCTACTGTGTCCGGCATTCACACGAGTGATGAGGGTCCAAACTCAGGTGGTCATGCTTGTACGTACAGCCAGCACTTCACCAACTGAGCCAACCAGCCCCATCATCCTAATCTTCAAGTCTCTCTTGTAGATAGTGGTACTCAGTCTAACATTTACTGGAGCATTATGAATATAGTGATGATCATATCTGAGTTAACAAGTATGTTAGAATGCTAGTGGGTGAGTTTATAAAAATAGTTCAAGCCTATACTTTTGGACATAGAATTTTTGTACTGTTTTTGCCTTCACATTTATTTTGACAAAGGAAAGTTAATCTTAACTAAATGGATGATTTAAAGAAATCTATTTGGCTTAATTCTTTTTGTATTTTAATTTTTTTATTATTGACAACTTCCATAATTATGAACAATAAATCATGATAATCACCACACTTTCCCCTTTGCAACTATTTTATTTCCCATCCTAACTTATTAAACTAATGAAGCATAGTTTTTTTTTCCATTTTAGTGTTTTACATTTTGAAATGTGCTTTCCTGAATCACATGAACCTTATTTATACTCTTTGCATTTCCCATGTGTTTCAGTTTCATGCTTTGAGTGGGAAAAATCTTTGCAACTACCAGCTGCTGTGTGACAGTGATGTCAACCTGCAGAATAAGGAGTCTGTGAGCCAGTGTCTGCATATCTTGTCCTCCTTAAGGCTCATCATGCAGGTGGCTCTCCCCCAGGAGCACCTTTGCTGGATTATCTTCAATGGTATGTATCAATACATTTAAGCTTCCATCACACTTGTTGAGTTACTCACATGTCAACTTTGATGGTAACTCAGTCACCTAGAGTAGTCCCACTCCCAGTACCAACTTCTTGTAGTAATTACTTTCTTGTCGCCAGGACAAAATACCTGACCAGAAGCAATTCGTGGAAGGGTTTTTTTTTTTTTTTTTTCCTTCTTTTTACAGATTTGAGGGGAAGTCTATCACGGCTGTAAAAAGGCAGCTGGTGTCATACTTTCACATCAGCAGGAAGAACTAGAGAACCGCAAAAGCACCAAGGGGGCTAGACTGTCACACCTCAAGGCCCAAGTTCACTGACCTACTTCCTGTGAGTCTCCCCCTCCTAAACGTTCTGTAGACTTTCAAAACAGCGCCATCAAGTGGGGATCAAGGGTCCACACACATGCATCTGTAGGGGATATTCCACATCCAGACCATCACACCTTACAATTTAAAACATGCATAAAATAATACAATAGTTGTTTTATTTTTGCTCCATTTTCACTATCCATTTGTGTGTGTGTGTGTGTGTGTGTGTGTGTGTGTGTGTGTGTGTGTAGGATCAGAGAAAACTGCAGGGTGCTCCTCCTCTCCTTCCACCTTCTTTTGAGATGTGGTCTCCTGTCCATGTGCAGCTGCTGCTTGGGAGACTCCAGATTCCCCTGGCTCCATTTCTCATTGCAATAGCCATCCATATTGGGACTACAGATGCATGTACCACTTTGTGTCCATCTTTATGGGAGTTCTGAGGAGGACTGAACTTTGGCAGGATTGCAATCAAGTGCCTTTAACTGTTGAGTCATCTCCCCAGCCCAAGAATAACTGTTTTAATTAAAAAAAAAATTTATATCGGGAACAAGGTGGCACATGCATTTGGAGTTCATTTGCAGTGGCTGGAAGCCCTGGTGTGCCCATTCTCTCTATCTATCTGCCTCTTTCTCTCTCTATAGCTCTCAAATAAATAAATAAAAAATAAGCAAAAGAATATTTTAAAAGATTATATCAGGGCTAGGGAGATAGATGGCTTAGTGATTGAGCATTTGCTGCTTAACATGCGGGTCTGTCAGGCTGAGACCACCAAGCTTGATTCCCCAGAGCCCACATACAAAGTTAGGTGTGGTCATACATGCCTGTGACCATAGTCCACAGTCAGAGGTTGGGGGCAGAGTCCAGCGAATCACTGGGACTTGCTGATGACCCAGGGTTTGATTCCCAGTCTCCACTTAAAAAGCCGATTCACAAAGCAGCACACATGTCTGGAGTTCATTTGTAGTGCCATGAGGCCCTGGCACACCCATTCTTTCTCCCCCCTTTTCCCTCTGTCTCTAAAAAAGGGACAGGGAGAGAGAGAGAGAGAGAGAGAGAGAGAGAGAGAGAGAGAGAGAGAGAGAGAGAGAGAGAGAGAATATAAAAGGATAGCCAATGTTTTCTTCTGGCCTCTGCAAGCACATGCACAGGCATGCACCTCCGCACATATGTGTGCATTCACAACATATCACATTCACCACACACAGTACACCATACACATATTCTACACACATGAAAATAAATCACATTACACTTAGTTTTCCTAACATTTTACAGTACAAACCTTTAGATTCCCCAGAGGGAAAGGTCAACTTTGGTGGTGATTAGGGTCTACAGTCAACAAGTGGGGGAAGGTGCAATGTAAGTGGGGATGGGTTAAGTGACAGTAGCAGTACACTGATTCTATGTGTCACTCGTTAGCTGGCCCTCTCCTCAAAGACCTTCTCCAGTAGCTTTGGCTTTCTATTGAGTCACCTCTCTCACCTCCCTCCACTCTTGTTTTTGAGGGAGGCGCACACACACACATGCACGCACACACACACACTCACACACACAAACACGTGCGTGCACACACGTTGATTATATATGTGTGTAAAGAAATGAACCCTTGATCCCACCCCCATAGACTCCTGTGCTTGATCCCTCGATCCCCCACTTGGTGGCGCTGTTTTGAACGTCTGCAGAACTTTAAGGAGGTGCAGACTTGCAGGAAGAAGTCTTCTCTAAAGTTATATTGCGTCCCTGTGTTCTCTGGAGGATATGTCTTTTCTTCTTTTCTTTCTTTGGTGGTGCCGAGGATGGATAATATATTCTAAAAAAACAACAACAACAAAAATAAAGTGACAATGTGTTTGATGTGCCTCAGCCTAGGAAAAAAAAATAACTCCCAAAGAAAAATACATGGACTTTTTCCCCCCTCTCATCCCATGACAACTGAAAGTTCATTTCCGTCATTTTTTCTTTATTTCCCACCCCAAATCGTGTTCTCACATTTGCTGCCAGAAATGAGGAAGCCTTTGATGAGATGATTCGGACCAGTGACTGGTAAGCGTTTGTGGCTGGTCATTAAAAGCATGCTTGATTCCCTCACCACCTCCGCTGTCTCCCCACCTTGGCAGAGCCGGACAGAGCAGGAGCAGTGGATGTGTACTTGGGAGGCAGTGAAAGGCACACGGGGGGCTAAGCTGCTCAGCAGCAAACAACCTGACGTGCTGCTGGTGTATGAGAAGTGCAAGTCATGTGGCATGATTCCCTGCCTTAAGTCCTTTTCACATGTATGGGTTGTGTGTGTGTGTGTGTGTGTGTGTGTGTGTGTGTGTGTGCAGGCGCGTGCGCATGTGCAGTTACCTTTCTATATGTGTGTGGTGGGTATGCATGTCCAGTGCATGTGAAGGCCAGAGGCAAGGGGTGTTTTTCTCAGCCACTTTTCACCTTATTGTTATTTTTATTAGTTATGGGCATACTGAGTATGTAAAAAAGCACATGTTAGTACCATCCTTACCCTCATCCCTGCACCCCCCTACTCTGAAGGGTTTCTCCTCATTGGGGATGCCAGTTATCCCCATGGGGATTGTGGGTCATGCATTGTGGGAGTACCCATCAGGTACAGGGAAGAGGCAATGTCTCTGTGCATGATGTCCCAACTTGTGGCTCTAACCATCTTTCTGACCCTTCTTCCATGAATTTCCCCAAGCCATGTTGGGTTCGTTTTAGAACTACTTTAGTGATGGCCTCTTGAGAGCCTCTGTGTTTCTAGATATCTGGTTTGGTAGGAGTTGAGTTCTCTTTGTCTATCTTCTTTACCCTTGTGTTGATATCAGGTTCACCAAGAAAGCAGCACTCTTGTTCATTTCTCCAATTCCTCTGGGCCCTGGTGAAGTGTGATGAGCTGATTCTCACTTCAGGTTCTGTATCCATCCGACAAAGAGAAGCAGATTTTCCAATGGAAAGTGAAGTCAGCACAGGTTAAATGGGGTAACCTTGGTTAGTTTAGAGAGAATTTAATAGGTGTCAGCCCTTTTGTAGCCCAAGATTGGCGGGAGCTTGATATTGGAGACCGAACTCTATCTGGATATGATTCTGACTTGTTTCCCATTTCCAGATACGGGTTCCTTTCCACTGAGCAGATCTGTTAGCCGTTCCAAGAGCAGCTGGTTACCGCCATGCACTTGTGTGAACAGCACGTCAGGTTGTTTGCTGCTGAGGAGCTTAGACCTCAAGTTGCTGGGACAGATGTTGGCCATTTCCCCCCAGTAGCTCATGTAGCACCTTCTGGCACTAAACGGGCTGTCTGGAGACTGGCTTTCTTCCAGATTCCAGCCAGATGTCTCCATGTTCCATACCTATCTTCACCTTATTTTTGAAAAAATTATTTACTTATTTACTTGCAAGCAGATAGAAAGAGAGAGAGAAAGAGAGAGGCAGAGGAGAGAGAAAGAGAGTGGTGTTTAGCCACTGCAAACAAACTTCACATGCATGTGTATCTATCTTTATGTGGGCACTGGGGAACTGATCCTGGATCTTTAGGTTTTGTAAGTAAGTACCTTAACTGCTGAGGCACTGCTTCAGCTCTCCACCTTATTTTCTGAGACAAGGAAACAAGGTCTCTCACTGAATCTGGATCTTACCTCCAGTTTAGCTAGACTGGCTAGCCAGCTAAGCCCCAGGAATTCCTCTGCTTCTGCATTTTCAGCACTGAGCTTATAGGGGCGTTCCACTATGCCTGATATTTTTACGTGGGCACTGAGGATACGAACCCATGCTTGAGTAGCAACCACTTTGCCTACTGAGCCATCTCCCAGCTCCTTTAATCTCTTTAATATCAGCTCTAGCCAGCGTGTGGTGTAATTCAAGCACTTGGAGGCTATGGCTGGAGGATGGAGACCAGCTTGGGCTACATAGAAAGACCCTGTCTTACACACAAAACGAGAGCTGGGCCTGGTGGCACACACCATTAATCCCAGTACCCAGGAGGCTGAGGTCAGAGGATCGCTGTGAGTTCCAGGTCAATCTGGGCTACAGTGAGACCCTACCTTGAGAAACAAAACAAGCAAGCAAGCAACAAAAACTGAACAACAACAAAAAAATCACAAACCCCTCCATATTCTTAAAAAAAGGGGGGGGGGGCTAGAGTTCTGTATCTTATGTCTTTGCCCTGCTGTGTCCTTTCCATTTATGCACGTGGTATTGAGCTCTAGAATATTCTCTTTGCTAAATGTTTCCCAGACAATGCTGTGGTTATAGAATACACTCCGGGTCTAATTTGTTAACTATGGTTCTGTTGCAGCCACCACACACCCTTGAGGAGGGACACCTGTGTGTCCTCCCTCTCTCTAGATGCATAAATAATTCTGCAGAGAGTATCTGTGCACATGTCCTTTTATAGACCAGAGTGAGAGTTTTCTGGGATCTATGCCCGAGAGTAGGCTTGCAGGCTTGTGGGAGATACACGCACTGTACTTTGTTTCACTAATTAGTGCCTCTACTTTAAAACATTCCTCTTTAAAACTTACTAATGCCTCCCTCCCCTGAGCCAGGCATTGTCCTAGGTGCCTGGGAGGCAGGAGAGAATGACAGAATTCTCTGTTCTCACACTTGCTTCCACTGCAGAGGGTGCTATAGATATGAAATCTAAGCAGCAGTCAGGCAGTGCTGAGTATTGAGAAAAGTAAAACGAGAGATGGGGGGGGGGTTAGGGGGGAGGGAGAGAGAGGGAGAGAGACAGCAAGAGCGAGTAAGCGCAAACAGGGACTGGGCCAGAGGAGGGCTGGAATTTGACAGAAAATGGCCAGGTATGGCCTCACTGAGATGACAGATAAGTTAAGACTTGAGGTAATATCGGGCGTGAGCCACCAGAACTCTGTGGGGAAAGGCTGCTCTAACTAGGGGATGAATGCATGCATGCACAGGCCCTGAAGCTTTGATAATTTGTAATTTCAATAGCATATGCTTATATAGACTTTTGTATATATAATATACAAACTGTATTTGCTCACTCCTCTCTCTTTCTCTGCCTCTCTATGTCCAAATAAATATTTTAAAAACGATGAGAAAAAAGGGTGTAGAGATGCCTGAGAAGTTTAAGGTACTTGTTTGCAAATCCTGACAACCCAGGTTCAATTCCCCAGTACCCACATAAAGTCAGTGCATATGGAGTTTGCTTCCAGTGGCAGGAGGTCCTGGCACATCTATGCTCACTTTCTGTCTACCTCTTTGTTTTTTCTCTCTCTCAAATATATTTATATGTTTGATAACTTCCAAAATCCTTTTCATGTGGACAACTTATTGTTTACTATTAATTGACTATCATGCCATTGGTTAGTTATGATATTTACCTAGTCTTGCTTTTTTTCCCTGAAGTCTGAGTACTTGTATGGTTATTAGCTCACTTCTCAACTAACTTGAACCTCAGACTCTCCCATTATTTTGACACTGGCTGTGTTTGAAAAGAAAAAAAGGAGTCACAGGACCGGAGTGTTGGCTTGGTGGTTAAGGCACTTGCTTGCAAAACCTAAGGACCCAGGCTTGATTCTCCAGTACCTACATAAGCCAGATGCACAAGGTGGTGCATGTGTCTGGAGTTCATTTGCAGTGGCCCTGGTGTACCCATTGTCTCTCATTCTATCTGCATCTTTCTTTCTCTGTGTCTGTCTCTAAAAGAAATAAATAAAATACATTTTTTTAAAAAAGGAATCACATGCTTAGGCAATAAGCTCCTATCAAAGCAAAATGTAATTGACATTTAGTGATTTCTTGAGTTGGTATTGGTTCAGTTTGCATATCATCCCACATTGTCTACTTTTGCCTGTGGCTTCTGCAGAGAGAATTTATGTGCTGGACCAAGAGCCTGAGCTATCAAAGCAGGCTTCTGATGCAGTCAGGATGCCTTAGGGCTGATGTGTTATTTAATACAGAGGCCCTTTGTTGTTCTTGACGACACTCTCCTGATGCCTTAAGTTCCAGGCTCCCCATTACTGACATATTTATTCAAGCTCCTTGCCTGTACCCCAAATCACATGTTCTGTGGAGGGGGACCATGTGTTTCCTGTGCATAGCCCTATTTGGTGACTTTTTTTCTTTCCTGTGAAGAAACACAGTAATACAGTTGTATTTTAAAAGACTAAACAAAACCAACAAAACCAAGCTCAGATGCCTATGCTGGGCTTGAGCTGTACCCTGCTGGGTGGCTTCCACCCCAGTGGACCTCGGAGAAGCAAATAACCACATCTCATGGGCTCAGTAACACTCAGGATGCCACAGAGAGACATAAAGAGGTGGGGGGGGGGGAGAAGGAGGGAGAGGAAAAGAGAGAGAGAATGTTTTTTATATATTATATATAATCATATAGATAAGTATATGCTATTGAAATTATCAAAACTTCAGGGCTTGTGCATGCATTCATCCCCTAGTTGGAATGGCCTTCCCCCTAAGGAGTCTTGGTTCTTGCCCAGGATTACTTTAGCATTCTGGAATTTTAAGGACCAGTTGGATTCTCTATCCAATTTAAGGTGTTACATGTATTTCAGATATTATTCAGTGTTTTTGTTACTGACTTATATAATTGGTGTTCATTATGTTTAAGGGTGTTTCTTAATCCAGGGATGTGTTTTGGAGCAGATGTTGTTTTCTGACGCTCTTAGAGTTTAAACATGAGCATCATGAATGTTGGATTTTGATGGTCATGAATTTTAGATCAGCTACTTTGTCAAAAATATTTAGACTACTTGTCATTATAATTTATGCCTTTTAAAATCATGTTTGTGTCTTTTAGACATGTTTACAGGATGGTAACACCCTTTATGTACCCACAGAGGTCTGGGATGTTCATTCCCTACAACCCAGCTATTCCTCTTCTTCCCTTCCCTCCTCCCCTCCTAATTAATTGCCAGATACACATAGTCATCCTTTAATGAAATGTTGTTTTTCATTAGAGTGCTTATAGGACGTGTCTCAATGGGATAAATATAAGATTGCAAAGAAATACACTGTAGCTTGTTACATGTTCTGATTTTTTAAATTATGCTGAGTTTCCTTGTTGAATATTGTGCCATGCTGATTAAATATGCATTCTAATCTTATTTGGAGATAAATCTTTACTCTTTCAATCATAAAAATGCCATAGGAAATAATGACATTTTATATGAGTTAATAGATCCAAAAGGTATATAAATTTTCTGCTAAAACATTGTTCTCTTCACTATATTTCAAAGCTTAAACTGCCATTAAAGCAAGACTAAAATATTCTTGTGTCAACATATATGAAGTATGACCATATTAGTTACTTTAATGGTTTTGTGTACAAGTAGCTAGAAAAATGATAATGATTGTAACTTTCTGCCATTATTAGGTTTTCTCATGAGAACACTTGTATTGGGCCTTGCAGACTTCAGCCACAAACACTGGAGCAGAACGTTTCCATCTTTTGACTCTGGAGCATCCTGTTTTTGTCTCTTGACACTCTTTCTCTTCACTTAGGTACCATTTACATTTACACCATTTGCCGTAAGCTGATGATCATGGGGCTGGCTTCCAAGGTATGAAATGTGATAACAAAATGCTTCCCCTTAAATTTCCTGTGTTTTTCCACTTACAGCTCTTATTACACAATACATTGAATGTTAAACAAGGGGTATCTAGTGAATTATTTAATAAATTTAATGAATATGTAATATGTAGTCTTATTGGTCCAAGTTCTGCTTTAATAGTAATCATGTGCTGGGCGTGGTGGCACACACCTTTAATCCCAGCACTTGGGAGGTACAGGTAGGAGGATCACCATGAGTTCAAGGCCACCCTGAGACTACATAGTGAATTCCAGGTCAGCCTGGGCTAGAGTGAGACCCTACCTCGAAAATACTGAAAGAAAAAATTAATCATGTGTAACAGTATAGACATATACTTTACAATTCCCAAGAAATTCCCAACATTGGAAGGTGTTCTTCAGTGTTCCTGTGTGTGCCCCATAGTCACATTTGTCACACTCGATACTGAAAACCCATCTGGTTACTAGGTAAGGGTCCCAGTGTCTCTTCTATTGAATATTCTGTGATGTCAGTTTTTCCTCTTATTATGCACATCTTTTGTAGGTAGTGTCAGCCATTGTGAGGTCATGAATATCAAGGCCACCTTGTTCTGGGAGATAGTATGAAGCAGTCCTTCCATTTTTTTGGCCCTTATTCTTCTGTCACTTCTTCCTCAATGGTCCCCAAGCCTTAGAGGATATGATAGAGATGTCTCATTTAATGCTAAACACCCCACTGTCACTTTTTCTCAGCACTTTGGTGAGTTTTGAGTCACCTCAGTGGCCACCACCATCTGAAACAGAAGCTTCTCTGACCCAAAGTGAGAGCATTAATAAATGGACATAAACATAAGTATGTAAAGGGCAGTTTGGTGGGTATAATATCTCAATTTAGCCAGAACACAGTAGTAGTTTCCCTCCTAGGACTTTCCCTTCCATGTTATTTGAATGAACAAACACCAAACACTAACTCACCTGGAAGCCAAGGGCAAGGAGACCTTTATCTTATAACATGGTTTGCATTCACTGGGGCTCCACGCTCAGTTCTTGTGTGAGGGAGCTGCTGATGTGCCCATTGTCTTTCCACATTTACCTTCTGTATACGCTTTCCAGTCACCACAACGTAGGCCAAACAGGGCGAACTGAAGCGTTATTACCGTATTTTTCTTTATTGTACATAAACGCATACTCTGAATATTTAAACACTCAGGATACATACTTTGTTCTTTCCTCAAAGCATAGACAGGTGTTTTCAGGCTAGCAATGCTTAAAAAGAAAAAAGTGGGGGCTGGAGAGAAGGCTCAGTGGTTACAGGTGCTTGTCTGCAAAGCCTGATGAGCTGGGGTTTGATTCCCACGCACCCACAAAAAGCCAGGTGCTCAGAACGGCGCATGCACCTGGAGTTCACGTGCAGGGGCAGGAGGCCCTGGCACAGTCATGTTCTCGCTCCCTCTCTCTGTGTACTTCTTTCAGTCTCTCTCTCAAGTCACTAAATAAAAATGTTAAAAAAATAAAAATGTAAGCGAGGGTATTTGAAACATCAATGGCTAACATGCATTGTGTGCTCACTTTCTGTTTTGTTTGCAATATTTATAAAAGGGGGCTGGAGAGATGGCTTAGTGGTTAAGGCGCTTGCCTGTGAAGCCTAAGAATCCATGTTTGATTCCCCACAGCCTATGTAAGCCCAATGCACAAGGTGGCACATGCATCTGGAGTTCATTTACAGTGGCTAGAGGCCCTGATGTGCCCATCCTCTCTCTCTCCCCCCTCTCTCTGATAAATAAGTTAAAAAAATGATTTGAACAAACTCTGGGCCAGCATTTTGAGTGTGGATTAAATCAAAGGAAGACTATCCCATCCATATTAGAAAATCTGTCCTACAAATTCTCCCAGTGATGCTACATTTGGTTCCAGTTGGTTTCCTAAAAAGAATTTGCATTTCTCAGTGCACTTGCTATGTCAACAAACGCTGCTTCCCAAGCCCATCATAGTTTGGTCTGTTAGAGTGTTTGCTTGCCAAAGCTTTGAAGGGCAGGGATGTCTGTGCCAACATTTTGCTCTTAGTGTCTGTACTTGTTAACGTTGAGAGAATTTTAATTTAATGCGGTAGTCATCTTAAAATAATTTCTTATTTATAATCCATGTAAGACATCTCTCCTCCTTCTCATGTAACTTGAGTCTGTTGCTGAAAAAAATGTGTGGTGAGGGAAAATAGAAGTGTGGAAGGGTGTTCGGGGAGTGAAATAAGAATTCTGGGGTGCTGAGTTGTTGGAAGTTGGCAGTTAAGATTCAGAATGAGGGCTGGAGAGATGGCTTAGTGATTAAGGTGCTTGCCAGCAAAGCCAAAGGACCCAGGTTCGATTCTCTAGTACTCATGTAAGCCAGACGCATAAGGTGGCGTATGCGTCTGTAGTTTGTCTGCAGTGGCTAGAGGTCCTGGTGCACCCATTCTCTCCCTCTCCTTCTCCCTCTCTCTCTTTCTCTTTGCCTATCTTTTTTTCTCTCTCAAATAAATAAAATATTTTTTAAAAAAGAATCAGGATGATTTTTTTTTCAGTTTGTTTATTATGGTGAACTTGAAGAGAATTATCAATTTCACCCAGAAACTCCCTAACAACCAGATGCTATATGCATGAGCTGGGGCTATAGATGTGGAGACAAGTCTTGACCCACCATGTGTGAGTCCTGCTGGGTCTTAGAGGACTTGATGTGGTAGTGACTTTGGACTTCAGTCACTGGAGATTAAGACAGAAAAGTAGGTCTAGGCTCCCTAGGCTGCTGTTAGTGTCATTGTGAAGCGACGGAGGACCCCATGTTTACAGGACGTAGGCATGACAGCTCCACTGTCACTATTGCTGACTTCCTGCTACATGCTAGGTGCCATGAGAAGGGCTTTGCATTTGTAGCACAGTCACCATAGACTTATGAAGTGGGCATGTCATCCTCTCCACCATTATCACTGTCTGCTGAGCGAGTGGCCACCATCTACCGACTATGCTGCTAGGCGCTTTCATGAATTCTCTCGTTTGATTCTCATAGCAACACTCCGAGCAAAGCTCTGCCATCACTTCCACCTCACAGACAGGGATGCTGGGAACACTTCCTATGCTCCTGGCCTCAGATTAGTTCTAGACACACTGAGGTTACTGTTACAACATACCACTCCCTCAGCACCATAACAATGATAACCTCTCTCTGTTTACCAAATTGAATCCTGTCATGATCTATTTTGGTTTACCTTTTGAGATGGAAGAGCTGTGTGAGAGATGTGGGTCTTTAAAAAAAAGAAAAAAAAAATATATATATAGAGAGAGAGAGAGAAAGAGAGAGAGAGAATATGTGCACACCAGGGCCTCTTGCCCTTGCAAATGAACTCCAGATGCATGTGCCATTTTGTGCATTTGGCTTTACATGGGTACTGGGGAATCGAACCTGGGGTGTTAGGCTTTGCAGGCAAGTGCCTTAGCCACACAGACATCTCTCAAGCACGGGTATGAATTATGATATATGGTCCTTAAGACAACTTGAGGACCTTGACTGATCAGGGTTGTTTCCCCAAGGGGACTTATTTCACTTAGTGCACAGTGGTTCACCAGTATAAGCTGGAAGAATACAGGGAGGTCTTCTGAAGCCTCTATCCTTAAATATGTGCAACAAATTTGCTTTGGGTTAGAGGATAATCTCATTTCTGCTGAGGCATTTCAAACTAGTACTCAACAAACATTAAAGAATACCATAGACAATGTTCATTCCAAAAACCCTCATGATTTATGGCTCATCTTATGAAGATTAAAAAATATTTGGTTTGAACAATTATTATTGAATCATGCAGTTATTACATAAATTCATGTGAATTTTGAAATGGCTTTGGTGTCATTTTCATGACGACCCAAGCTGATAGATGAACCTGCAGCGCCATCGGGTGGTTGAGCATATGTATTGCATGTTGGGGTCCACAGGAATATTTCATTTTTTTTTTCTGTGAAGAGGCTTGTCCTGCTGTATCGCCTCAATTTTTTTTTTTGTTAATATAAGCAGTTATTTCTATCTTTTAGGGATAATAAAAATTCTACAAATTGAGTCATTTTGGAAATGACTTTTTGTCTTTAAACTGAAAAGGGAGTTTTTCAGGCCTCTCCGAGGATTTTGGCGTGTCTCTCCCCTTTGTCAAGGCTACCCTGTGAAGTGGAAAGAATGTGGCTCTTAAAAGTTCAAAGACTTAAATAATTCTAGTTCTAGCTCCGTTACTCAAAAGAAATTTAGAGTCTTGGCATCAGATTAGGTTAAACTTAAGATCCCTTCTGGCATGAAAATCCTTGATTTTCAATTCTAACTCTTCAAGCCGACGTCAAGTATAATGCGAGTAACTGTTAACTGAAGTTATTTTTATGCTGAGACGTGAAATTTCTTGTGCCAAGAGTCCCGAGGGATTCTTGAAGGACACGTCACGTGCATTGGAAAGCGTGTTTACATCTCACCTCACGCTCCTCACACCACAGTGGTCAAATGCAAAAGTCCGAAATAGGAGTTGATGCGGAAGAGCGGTGGCCAGGAGAAAAGCCCTGCGGTTCTGATGACTGTGGTGAGCAGCTGCGAACAAGCAGGGACCGTAGCAGTGACACTCAGCAGTGGCTCAGCCTCAAGAACTTTGGTCATGGGTGGACTGTTTTCATTGTGACACCACCCACTGGAAAGGGACACTGACGCCAGGTGTGGTGGCTCATGCCTTCAATCCCAGCACTTGAGAGACAGAGAGAGGGAGGAGGATTGCCGTGAGTTTGAGGCCACCTTGAGACTACATAGTGAATTCCAGGTCAGCCTGAGCTAGAGTGAGACTCTACCTTGAAAAACCAAAAAAAAAAGAAAGGGACATTGACAACCTGGTCCCAGAGCAAAGCAATGGGAGACCTCCCATGCTGGAGAGGGCAACGGCGTTGCATGAGGTCTGCAGAGACTTGGGAAGTTTACCCAGGAGAGGGAGGGCTGACGGCAGCGGCTGCCTGAGTATTTCCAGCTTCTTGGACTGCTGTTGGTTGGAAGTGAATTCTGGATTGGTTTTGGTCTTGTTCCAGAAGGCAAAGCTAGGACAGTGCTGGGAGCATATAGTGTTGTTTGTTTTAGATTTTGGAGGCATTTTTCATGGTTGAAAGTGTCTTCCTCTCCTTGCTGTGCTCTTGTTAGGTGGGAACTCTTGTGGCTGAAAGCTGCAGGGCTTCCAGGGTGTTGGTGAGGGAGGGATTTATGGGGCTGGGGAGCTGGCTCAGTGGATAACAGCCCCTGTTGCCCAAGCAGAAGGACCTGAGTTCTATCCCCAGCACCTACATCCAAAGCTAAGCATGGCCATGCATGCTTGTAACCTCTACTGCTGATGGGGGTAGAGACAGGAAGGTCTCTGTGGTCCATTGATCAGCCAGTCTAACTGAAAACCAGCGAGGTTCACTGAGAGACTCTGCAATGAAGAAAGGTGGTGATGGAAGGACTGGAAGTTAATGCAAAGCACATAGGACCAAACAGTGTTTCAGGTCCAGGGTTTGAAGGAAAAATATATGGGAAAAAAAGAATTACAGGCGTCTTGAGAGATAGCCCAGTGGTTAAGGCACTTGCCTCCAAAGCCTGATGACCTGGTTTCAATCCCCTGGTACCCATGTAAAGCCAGATATACAAAGTGGTGCATGCATTTGGAGTTTGTTTGTAGCGGGTAGAATTCCTGGCATGCTATTATCTCTCTTGGTCTCTCTTTCTCTGTGTCTGTGTCTCTCTGCTTGCAAATAAATAAAAAAATATTTTTAAAATTACAAGTGGGTGGGGCTGGAGAGATGGCTTAGTGGTTAAGCGCTTGCCTGTGAAGCCTAAGGATCCTCATTTGAGACTATTCCCCAGGACTCACGTTAGCCAGATGCACGAGGGGGCGCACACGTCTGGAGTTCGTTTGCAGTGGCTAGAGGCCCTGGCGTGCCCATTCTCTCTCTCTCTATCTGCCTCTTTCTCTCTATGTCTGTGCTCTCAAATAAATAAATGAAAATAAACAAAAAAATAAAAAAAACAAAAAGATTTTAAAAAACAAATGGGTGTATGGAGAAAGGGTGTTAGCTAGAAAAGCACAAGAGGCTATTACATCTGGCCCTACAAACAGAACAATGAAAGTGTGCACCTCCTCCAGTATCTTGTCTCAGATTGCCCCAGACTGATAATACGCACCACTTCTCGGGTACCTACAACAGGCCAAACACTGCATCAGCACACCATGCACACTGGCCCTTTCTCTATGGCAGCATGGCTGAGATGTGGTGAAGTACTCACTAGACAGATGAAAAGCTGCGGTCTAGAGGACTGAATGGGCCTGAGACGTAGGGTTATTTGATTTCAGTCTGTTTCTGTTGAGCACTGGAAGTCCCCTGGTTTACCAGTTCTCTCTACCCTCCCACACCAGAAGAACACACTGGTTCTGCAGGCCCTCCTGGAGCCGTGTTACTGTTGGAGTTCAGCTCCTGGGCTGCTGTGGACACTTGGTAAATGTTACTAAAGATGAGCTGAGCTCACAGGGCGACTTCAGGAGCTGAGAAGAAAGAGCCTCTGAAACGTGTACATCGAGGTTTTGAGTCCTTTCCATTATTTCTTACTTTTTAAAGAAGCCATTTTTATTTGCAAGACGAGAGAGAGAGAGAGAGAGAGAGAGAGAGAGAGAGAGAACGAATATGGATGTGCGAGGGTCTCTAGCCACTGCAAATGAACTCCAGATACATGCACCACTTTGTGCATGCAGCTTTATGTGGATACTGGGGAGTCAAACCCGGTTCATGAGGCTTTGCAGGCAAGCTCCTTAACCACTAAGCAATCTCTCCAACTCAGTATTCCTTCACTTTTTAAAAAGCTTATTTTGAGGGAGAGAGAGAGAGGAAGAGAGATGGGGAGAGAATGGGTGCACCAGAGCCTTCAGCTGCTGTGAGCAAACTCCAGACACATGTGGGACCCCCCCCCCCCGTGTGCATGTGCAACACTGCTTACTTGCATCATCATGCATCTGGCTTACATGGGACATGGAGATTTGAACAAGAGTTCTTAGGCTTCCCAGGCAAGTACCTTGACCGCTAAGCCATCTCTCTAGGCCTATTCCTTTACTTTTAACCATGCTAGTTTTCTCTTGATTGCTTATGACAGTTTTGACTGGTGTCAACAGCAACTTGTGCTCATGATTTAAACTTCACTGATTTGAAACAGAATCATGACTGTACTATTAGCTTAAGCAATGAGAACCAATCAGTTGTTCCTGTCTGTCCAGGCCTTAGAGTACCTGCTGTGGGCCAGTATGTGCATGGAATCCTCTGTCCCGCTCCTGTCTGTCCGGTACCTGACCTGGAGGACAACTCTCTACTCAGCTGTTTGCCAGTGTCACTATGACTGTCAGGCCAGCATTCATGGAGAGGTATGCGGGGTTCTTACTCAGACGGCTCCAGCACTGGCCTCTTTGCATGTCCCAGGGGAATAAAAATAACTACAGAACTGAATGGAAGCAAAGGCAGAAGTCCCAGGCTTTGTCTGGTGATAGGGGCTGTGCTCTTCTGTTTTGTGTGTCTCTTGCTCTCTCTCTAGTCTCTTCTTCATCCTCCCTTAATGGGCCCTGTTGCAGTTACCTTCTTGGTGCTGGCACAAAACCCTTGACCAGGAGGAAGGGTACATGTCAAGCTCTGCTCTGTAAGTGGAGTGCGGGATGGGTTTCAGCTCTCATCCAGGCCCTTGGCTGAGAGCCTTGTGCAGGACTCAGCCTTCATAGCTGAAGACGATCTGCTCCTGCCCTGTTCACAACTGGCAAAAACAAAAATCATTTGGCCTCTGCATGGTTTTCTACATCTAATTTTTCCTCTGTGGACTCCTTTGGAAGGGTTTCAGGGTAGTGATCAAAAGACAGAGGAACAGCTGAATTCAAGCCTTGTGTGGATGCTTCCACAGCCCAGTTTAAGTCTAGAAACCGCTCTCCATTGGTGTATAGTGAACCTTAGTATCCGAAGAGAGCACGTTTTGAAATATAGTTATTGAAGTGATCAAGGAATGGAATATAGGTTGTTTTGACTGTTTGATTCCTATTGGGATTCTTGCTTATTGGAAGATGTATGCATTCATACATTTTAACATTGGGGTTGGCACAATAATATATCTTTACTAAAACTTATAAATCACTAGTAAAGTATTTCAAAGACATAGTAAAATAAGTGACCAAACTCTCAGTAGCTCTTTACAAGTCTTGTTATTTATTATCTTTGAAAATTATAACAATGGTGAAAGATTAATAAGCAAGCTTGACTTCCCTTCCTCAGATAGTCACTAAATGCTTCATGTATGGTGGGTGGTGAGGACTAAAAAATGAATAGGGCCTTTAAAGGACCTCTCAATGTAGGGGTCATCTGTGAATAATTGCATATATTATATAGCATGTTGGTTGGGCTGGGAGAAAACCACCTCAGGACGATGTGTATGTGTGCATGTACACACATGTATTTCAAGTATAAGAATATATCTAATGCCAAGGAAGTGATAATCTGTATGAAGTTTCACAATTCATGGTGTTTAAGAGTTTATTTATTTTAGAACTTGGTGGTACTTGTATGCATTGATAGACTGGATAAAATAAATTTATACAAAGCCCAAAGCAACTGACAGTTTGATTCACAGGTTAAATCAAGTGTCTAGGGTATCAAAACATATTATTTTATACATTTTTAATCACTACACTCCAACTTATTATGAATCAAATTTATTTTGATCACCCAGGCATTTGCCCGACGCGCCTTAGCTAAAATTGATGAGTTGAGGCAACTGGAGTTAATGAGCTCCTCACAGTCACAGGAAGAATCCCGAGTATGTTACAGAGAGGCCACAATAAAGGTATGAAAATTTCATGAAGTGAGAGAAATTTGCTACCTGCCACAGTTGATTAAGTAGTTCGAATCAGTAGTTGAGGCGTGCACACCACTGATGCTTCCTGTGCGATTCTTCTCTTGGAGGCAGATGGCTGTGATGATCTTCAAAAGAGGAGTGTATGAGTCTAGAAGAAGAAGCAAAGTTGTCTTCAGACCCAAGATAGGACTTAATGTGAAAGAAGTTCAAAGTGTAAGTCTTTCATGGAAAGTCGTCTCTATTTAAGACCGTTCTCACAGTACATTTGAACGACTTCTCTGTATCTTTTAAGCCTGGTCACTAGAGATTAAATGCCGCCCCATCGGGCGAATAAAGAGATTGGGTTAGATATGACATCACTTTATTACTTTCTTTCTCTTTTTTGTGCCCTAGCATAATCCCTGTTTTGCAAAGTGAAGGGCCAAGAGTTCTGAAGAGAAGCCCGGGCAGGGTCTTGCAGATAGGTCTGCACAGGCCCCTGCCTTGGCTTGCTGTTAAGCTGCATTAAACCACGCCATCACTTCCCACTGGAGCAGCAGAGTTATCCGGGGACTCACTTACGATGGACCAGGCTAGGGAGCAGGTCCTCCTTTAGACAGTGCTGGCTGATTTGCTGGAGGAGACTAGAGGGAGCTTCTGGAGGGTCTCGCAGGGTCCATGATACTCAACCTGGAAGTGGCCTAGGTCTCTTCCTCTCACATGTCAGACCCACTTGACAGCCGAGGACTGTCTTGGGAAAGGAGTGAGACACTGTGCATCATTGAGTCCTACCCTTGCCTCCTTCCTACCTTCTTTCTTCTCGCACTCTTCCCTTTGGGTGCTCCTCCAGGCCCAGGTCTGTAGGCTGTCCCTGATTGTCCTAGGTACCTACCGCCCTCTTCTGTCGGCTTCCATGGAGGGACCGGAAATGAAGGCGAGTAGGGGAGAGGGTGAGCAGGTTGGGGGGTGGGGCGAGCTGCAGGTTGCTGGAAGCGAAGCGGAAGGGGTTTGGGAGTTCATCTGGCGCAGTGCTTCTCCACAGTAGACGAGGAGAACGAAGCTCGGAGTATTTTAGTTCCTGGCTCAAGCCCACCAGGCCGCCGCTGGCTAAGTGGGCTTGAGAGCCCAGGCCTGGGAGTCCAGAGCTTCGCCTTCGTTCTTCAACATTTAGGAGCAACCTTGATTTTCTCTCTTAAATAAATCATTTAAATACAAATACAAATACTGTTTCAGACATGGAGCCATCCCATGTTACTTAGTGTGACTGTTGAGCTCAGAAGCGTATCGAATAGATTGTAGGTCGTATCTCCTAGGGACCCCTCTTGTGCAGTTGCTCGGGTGGTAACTTGCTGAATTATGGGCAGTTGCTGAGATGAGCTGTTGAGCCAACTGCATCCAGTATTGTTAACTTAGTAATACTGTCCCCTTATAAGAGGGCTGGGGACAGTTTCTTTATTTTCTTATAAACCATTGCTTTTTTTTTTTTCTGTGCAAACCAAATTTAGATATCTGCAGTTGCAAGATTATCATTATTTTGCATATAATTAGGACTGGTACTCATACTAATTAGCAAAGATAAATATGTTTAAGAAATGATTTAGGGCTGGAGAGATGGCTTAGTGGTTAAGCACTTGCCTGTGAAGCCTAAGGACCCTGGTTCGAGGCTCGTTTCTCCAGGACCCACATTAGCCAGATGCACCAGGGGGCGCATGCGTCTGGAGTTCGTTTGCAGTGGCTGGAGATCCTGGTGCGCCCATTCTCTCTCTCAAATAAATAAATAAAAATAAACAAACAAAAAAAATTTAAATAAAAAAGAAATGATTTAAAAATCTAGATAAAATTCGTTTATTTTTGCTTCTTTTAAGATAATTGTGTGTGAAGTGCTAGTGGTGAGCTTTACTTAGTAACTCATTTACTGCTATAAGATATGATCTCACTGTTGAAGTTATTCTTTTTTACATGTGTGTGGTATGTGTGGGGTGGTCTGTATACGTATAGTGTGTGCATGTGTTTGCGCAGATGAGCCTTTGTGTGCATGTGTGCGGAGGCCAGAAGACCACAATGGCAGTGTTCCTTTATTTCTGCTCCACTTTGTTTCCTTGGGACGAAATCTCTCATTGAACCTGGAGATGCCGTTTTCTGTCAGATCAGATGACCAGTGAGCCCAGCAATTCTCTGCTCTCCGTCCATCACAAGACAATGGCATGTATGGCCCAGCTTTTTATGTGGATGCTAGGGTTCAATCCTCAGAGCCTCTCAAGTCCTCTCTGGTCCTTATGATTGCATAGCAAGTCCTCACACCTACTGAAACATTTTCCCAGCCCCTGATTAAAATTTTTTTTTTCTTTTGTGTTCATGTGAGTAAGCATGGGCACACAAAGTCAGAGACAATTTTCAGTTGTTGATGTCTGCCTTCCACCTTGTTTGAGACAGGGTCTCTGGTTGTTCATGGTCACAGTTTGGTCACCAGGCTAGCCAGTGCTCAAGCCTCTGGGAACTTCTCCAGCCTCCTCCTCCCATCATGCCTTTGGATTGTTGACATTACAGAAGCCCAGGAAGGTTATTTTACCTGGGGTCTGGGGATCTGAACTCAGGCACCCATGCTTGTGCAGCAGTCACTTTCTCCACTGAGTTATTCCCCATTCCCTTAGTAGGAAATTTTTATTTATTTATGTTTATTTTATTTTTTTATTATTGACAATTTCCATAATTATAGGCAATAAACCATGATAATTCCCTCCCCTCTCACTTTCCCTTTCACAGCTCCACTCTCCATCATCATATCCCCTCCCCCTTTCAATCAGTCTCTCTTTTATTTTGATATCATCATCTTTTCCTCCTATTATGAGGGTCTTGTGGAGTAGTGTCAGGAGCTGTGAGGTCATGGATATCCAGGCCATTTTGTGTCTGGAAGAGCACGTTGTAAGCAGTCCTATCCTTCTTTCAACTCTTACATTCTTGCAGCCACCTCTTCCACAATGGACTCTGAGTCTTGGAAGGTGTGGTAGAGATGTTTCAATGCTGAGCACTCCTCTATCACTACTCAGCACTCTGGTGCCTTCTAAATCATCCCAAGGTCACTGCCATCTGAAAAGATAAGCTTATTTAACCAAAAGTGAGAGTAGCATTAATATATGGGTATGAACATTAAGAAAAGTGCTTACTAGGCAGTTTGGCAGACACCAGCATTTAGCCAGACACCAGCAGAATCGAACCTGGATCCTTAGGCTTTGCAGGCAAGTGCCTTAATCGTTAAGCCATCTTTCATGCCCAACATGTACTTTTAAAAATGTCATTATCTGGGCTGGAGAGATGGCTTAGCGGTTAAACGCTTGCCTGTGAAGCCTAAGGACCCCGGTTCGAGGCTTGGTTCCCCAGGTCCCACGTTAGCCAGATGCACAAGGGGGCGCACGCATCTGGAGTTCGTTTGCAGAGGCTGGAAGCCCTGGCGTGCCCATTCTCTCTCTCTCCCTCTATCTGTCCTTCTCTCTGTGTCAGTCACTCTCAAATAAATAAATTAAAAAAAATGTCATTATCTTGAGGTATGCTACAGAATGTCCCACTTTCTATGTATGAAATAATTGTTTCTAAAAGTAACTTCAATATGCATTAAACATATTTTCTAGAACACGTCTGTGTTCTTCTAACTTGTGGTGAATTTGTTTGGCTTTCTGAACACTCTTGAAGGACTGTCAGCTCCAACCGCTAGTTACCAGCCCTTTCAGGAATCATCCAGTGAGTGCTTTTCATGGATCTGCTGTGTGAACAAAGTAGAGATTACTTCAGTGGGAAAACTGTGGGATAATTAGCAAATGAATGAAACAATTGTATTTGTGATGTTTTACAAAGAAAATCATGGTGACAGGGGTTAAATGAACTATCCATAAAGCCCTTTGAGGTTCCTGGCATTAGTAAGTCTTTAGTAAAGAGCAGTGCTTGTTTATAATGAAATATAGTAGTAAATATTGTGATTGTTTATGTTTCCTTTTTCCATTATTTCATTCATCCATCATGGACTGAATACCTACTGTTTTGGGGGTTAGTGGAATATGGACCAGACTCAGTTATGGTTCTCTTGGCATAGCGGGCAGGAAGGGGCTACACAGAGAATAGAGGGAAAGCATTCCTGGGAAAGAAGTCTGCTGGGACCATGAGAGACGGAGGTCGGTGGGGGCAGTTATGAGGCTGGGGAACGGATGCTACTCCTCCTGGAGCAGAAGGTGTGCAATGGGACAGAGTCTGCAGCTAGATTCTCATCCAGCCAGACATCTTCAAAGATGCTCTGGTACGTCCTGCATGGTGCATATATATCGTGATTTGTCTAATACTTCATCAGTTATTCTGCTTCCATTCTTTTTACTGTTATAAATGCTGATGTTACCTCTTCAAGCAGGCTGGTTTTTTCTTTCCTTCCTATAGATAATTCAAAATTACTGAATCAAGGGATACAAATACTCTTACTTCTCTTGACATATTACTAGTTGGTAATTTCTGAGATAGACACTCATATTTTCCAAATGGTAACCTGAATGTACTGTTTTTCCACAAGCTGTTATTATTTTGATATTGTTTACATATTTTTTATAATTTATCTTTACAAAATGGCTTGTCATTATAACATTATTTCTACCTTCCCATTCCATATATATATTCACACATATATGGATTATCTTTTAGTCACTGGCCATACTAGACACTTAAATTTTAAGAATGCATTTGAATGAATGCGTAATTTTATAAATTAATATTTGCTTGCCATACTTGAAAACTTATTAATTTTTAGTGCTATAAGTTTAATATTTTCATAGGTATTTTAAATACTTATATTTTATGTGGTATATTCATTTCCAGCTCTGAAAAGTATTCTATTCCTGTTTTTGCCTTTTTTTTTTCTGTGATGCTTTAATAAGAAGTGATATTCTTTTCAGTAGTTGGAAGAAAACTACCATTTCATTTCGAAATTATTTTTAGAGACAGGGTTTCATGTATCCTATGCTTGTCTCTAAGGATGTGTAGCTGAGGATGACTTTGACCTTCTGATCCTCCTGAAAAAGAGCATTACAGGCGCGGACCCCCATTCCTGGCTTAAGTGAGGCTGGGGACAAAATCCATGGCTTCCTGCATGCTAGACAAGCACTCTACCAACTGAGACAATATTTGACATCTATTGACAAATATGACGAATATCTGACATATAAAGAAACAGATTAAAGGCCTTTGCTTGCAAAGCCTGGGTTCAATGCCATAGATGCCCATGTAAAACAGGGCTGGAATTTGTTTGCAGAGGCAAGAGATTGTACCCTCCCTTGTCTCTCAGACAGACAGACAGACAGGCAGGCAGACACACACACACACACACACACACACACACACACACACACACAAACACATATATAAATTAAAAATAAAAGCCATCTTCGATGTGTTAGCAGTAGTTAAGCATGTCTTTTCTTGGCCTTCTAGCATCTTTGAAAAAGTCTTTCTTATATTCCAGATGGCATGGCCACGCACTGTCACTGAAAGACTGTTGGATGAGATGTTTGATAGCAACGCATCTCAGTTTTTGGCTGTTTTGGAAGCACTGTCTGACTCAAACAGGCGGATCCTGCAAACTGGACCTTTTGTTTCTGATGAGGTGGAGCTCCGTGATGTCGTCTCAGAACTGTTTATGGCAGGCAAAGAACTTTTAATATGTAAATAAATTGTTAAGAGAATATTTTATGGGGGTTGGGGAGATGATCATTCTTAAAGGCTTGGAAGTATGAGGACATGATTTCAGATCCTTAGTACCCATGTAAATGCCTGGTAGGTATGGTGATCTAGCAGTTGAGAGGTGGAGATAGAGTCTGGGGCCAAGCTGGCTAATTAGATGAGCTGCATCAGCGAGCTGTAGGTTCAAGTAAGAGACCTTAGCTTGATAAATAATGTAAATTGAGCAAGACACCTGGCATCAACCTCTGGACCTCATACACACCTGCAAATGTCCCTCCCCCCCGACCAACATATAAAAACACAAACAAAAAAGTTAATATTTTATAGTGGATGTGGAGGGCAAACATTTTAGCACAGTGGTCCTGGTCCACATATGAGAAACTGATAATCAATTTATAAATTGACCCTGAGATCAGCAACCTTGCTAAAATTAAAGTCAATTGATAAATCATTTGTAGGTTTTTTTTGGATTAACAATCATCCTTTAATAAAGATGATTATATTTCTTTCTTTCTTTCTTTCTAAATTTTACTCTTCCAATTGCTTTTATTCTTCACTTCTTAACTTACTGTGCTGGCTGGGATTACTAGTAAATGCATGGGAAAGATGGGTGATAGCAACCATCCCTGTCTTATTTTTGGCCACAAAGGTTACTATTATTAAGATATTTGCTAAAGAATTTTTATAGATACCTGTTTTAGATTGAAAAAAAGTTCGTTTGTTTTTTTACTCCTGATTTGCAAAGAGGCTTTGATGTGTTGGTTTGTTTTTAATCCTGAGTATGCTTTTTAAGGATATTTTATTTATGAGAGAGAGAGAAAAAGAGAGAGAGAGAGAGAGAGAGAGAGAGAGAGAGAGGGAGGGAGGGAGGGAGGGAGGGAGGGAGGGAGGGAGGGAGGGAGGGAGGGAGGGGGAATGGGTATGCAAGGATAAACAAACTCCAGGCACATGTGGCTTATGTGGGCACTGGGGAATTGAACCTGGGTCCTTAGGTTTCACAGGCAAGCACTTTCACTGCTAAGCCATCTTTCCTGAATTATGTTTTTAATTCTGAATAATTATTGAACTTTTGTCAAAAACATATTCTGGCTTTATTGAGATTGATTTGATAGAATGACTTTTCTCTTTTATTCATTCTAGCATAATCAATTCAATTGATTTTCTTTTCTATTTATTTTTTTATGAGAGAGAGATCAAGAGGGAGAGAGAGAGAGAGCATTGGTGTGCCAGGGCCTCCAGCCAGTGCAATCAAACTCCAGATGCATGTGCCACCTTGTACACATATTTGACCTTGCATGTTTTTGTCACCTTGTGTGCCTGGCGTATGTGGGATCTGGGGAGTCAAATATGAGTCCTTAGGCTTCAAAGGCAAGCGTCTTAACTGCTAAGTCATCTCTCCAGCCCTATTTCTATTTCTTTTTTTTTAAAATTCATTGACAACTTTTATACTTACAAACAATAAACCATATTTTCCTCCATGCCCCCATTTTCCCCTTCACAACTCCACTCTCCATCATATCCCCTCCTTTTCTGTTAGTCCCTCTTTTATTATGATCTCATCGTCTTTTTCTCCTATTATGAGGGTCTTGTGTAGGAATTGCTAGTGCTAAAAAGCAGTACATGAGCTGCTGGGGGAAGATGGTCAACAGTGTTGTGAGCAAGCAGAGGACACTGCTGTATGAAAGCAACCAGCCTAACAGGACATACACACCTGTGCAATGGTGGCACACAGGCTAGGTGGGTAACCAGTGGCTTTCTGGTTGGTTAAAATATCTGCTCAGCAAAAAGAAACCCATAGCTGGAACTAGGAATGGAGTCAGAATCCTAAGTAGACCGAGATTATGGACTCCAACAAGAAGCTCCCCCTAGTCTTTGGCCAAAATTGAGGCTACACTTATCAAAATCTCTCTAAATTAACAATGCTTATCCCCTTTATCGTATGCCGATCTCACTCTCCATTGGGGAATCTGTTTCTCTTTTTCTATTTCTTAACCACCTTGTATTTTTAAAAAAATTATAAAAGATTAATTATTTTTTAAGAGAGAGAGGGAGGGAGGGAGGGAGGGAGGGAGGGAAAGAATTGCCATGCTAGGGCCACAGCTACTGAGATCAAACTCCAGATGCTTCTGCTACCTAGTGGGCACCTGCGACCTTATGCTTGTCTCACCTTTGTGCGTCTTGCTAATGTGGGATCTGGATAGCAGAACACTGCTAAGGTAAACCTTGTATTTTTGTAATAAGCCAAAATTGTAGGTGAGGGCTGGGCTTTTGGTACATTGCTTGTTTGACTGCTAATGTTTACTGTTTCTGCTTCTTTGTTCATGAGAGAGTTTCCCTTCTTGTAATGTCGTTTTAGGTTTTGCTGTCACATCATGCTGGCCTAAGGAAATGAGTAGAGAACTATGCCTGTGTTCTCAAATGTCTGCAAGAGTTTGTGTCTGATTGGTGCTATTTATTTATTTACTTTTATTTTGAGACAGGGTCTAACTCTGTAGCCCAGCCTAGGCTGGCTGGAACTCATTATGTAGTCCAGGCTGGCTTTGAACTTGTGATCCTCCTGTCTCAGCCTCTTTAGTCCTAGGACTAAGTGTGAGCCACCGTGCTTAACCATACTGTTATTATTATTATTTAGTGTTTGTTTATCTTCCATCCTTTTTCTAAATCTTCTCTCAGTCACATAAATGCTATTTTCCTTGTAAGACTTGGAGTCTATCTAATATTTTAAATAAAAAAAATCATTTATAATATAACCTTATGATGTTCTTAATGGTATCCTCTTGGTTACTCCTAACTTGATCTAGTCAGTTTGCTTTCCCTTTTATTTCATCAGTTTCACCAGGGGCCCTTGAGAGTTGGGGTACACATGTCTTGGCACGTGTGTGAAGGTCAGAGGATAATTTTGGGTTAGTTCTAGCCTTCCCACCACATCTGAGGCAGAGTTTCTTTCTCTGGACCTCACTCTACTCTCATTTTGCTGCTCTGGCTGTGAGTGTGCAGGAAATTCTCCTGTCTCCATCAGTGTGCTGGGGCGATGGAAGCCTTCCAAGACTTGTCTGCTTTTACCTGGGGCCTGGGGATCAAACTTGGGTAGTCAGGTTTGAGCAGAAATTACTTTATCTGCTCAGCCATCTCTCCGGCTGAAGAGTCTACCAGTTTTTCATTTTCTCGATTCTTTCTATTATATAGTTTTTTCATATTAACTTCTATTCTTTGTTAAATTATGTTTTGCTTTAAGAAAATACGATTTCCCAAAGGGATTTTCCCAATTTGCATCTCATCAGCATTTTATGAGAGTTAGTCTTGCTCCAAGTTCACATTGTCACTTGGTGTAATGTATGCTCTCATTGTCAATTTTATTGGGGATTCAAGGGTGCTGTGGTTTGCTTCTATTTCTCCGCTGACTTATGAAGTCAACACTTTTGTTTCTACATCTCTTTTAGCATGTGCACAGGTTATTTTGTGAATATATGTTCAAATCTTTTGCCCTTTTTTTCTGTTGGTGAAATTGTTTTAGTTTTACCTTTTTCACTAATTTATAAGAATCTGTTTTATATATATAATATCCTCATGTCACCCCTTTCTGAATACATGTGTTGCAAATATCTTTTCTCACTTGGCAGCTTGCCTCTTCATTCTCTTACTGGCATCTTCTGAGATAAGAGTCTTGACTTTAATGTAGTTCAACATAACAATGCATCTTTTATAACTAATCACCTTTTGTGTCAAAGTCTAAGAAATTTCTGCAACCCCAATGTCATTAATAGGCTAGCATGTTTTATTCTATAAGCTCCATTGCATAAGGTCTATAGTTAGGTCATTTTTATGAGCACAAGGAAGACATCTACAACTTATGGGTGTCCAGTTGGCATAGCACTATTTTTGAAGACCCTGTCTACCATGGCATCCCTTTTTCATAAGCTGGCAGCCTGTTATGTGTGTCCTCTGTCTTCTCACTCTGCCACATTTTCCAGTGAGGTGTACAATTTGTGGTGTGCATTCATGGTTCATGCCTTGTTGCAGTATTGCATAGCTTGTTTGACCGTTTACTTAAGCTGCTATGACATTTGAGTATGAGTTTATTGGGCAGATAACATTTAAAAAATATTTTATCTATTATTTATTTGCAAGGAGAGAGAGAGAACAGGCGTACAAGGACCTCTTGCTTCTGCAAATGAACTCCAGATGCATGCTTCACTTTTTGCATCTGGCTTTACGTGGGTACTAGGAAATCAAACCCAGACAATCAGGCTTTCAAGCAAGTGCCTTTAATCTCTGAATCATCTCTCCAGCCCTGCAAATTACTTTTAACTTCTTTGGTATAAATACTTCAGAGTGCAAATGCTGGTCCCTGTGACGGGTATATAGCTTTGTAAGATGCTGCTCTCCTTTTCTTCAGGCAGACAGGATCCTTTTCTCACCAGGATTGCATGAATGATCTAATTTTTTCAACATCCTCAACAGTATTTGGTGGTGTTACCTTTTAAAAAATATTTTTATTTTATTTATTTGAGAGAGAGAAAGAGGGAGAGAACAATAGCAAATGGGTGCGCCAGGGCCTCCAGCCACTGCAAACAAACTCCAGATGCAGGCACTCCCTTGTGCATCTGGCATACCTGGGTCTTGGAGAATCGAACCAGGATCCTTTGGCTTTTCAGGCATATGCCTTAACTGCTAAGCCATCTCTCCAGCATGGTGTTGTTACCTTTTGCAATTTCAGTTATTCACATAGGTGCATGGTGGTATCTCATTGCCTTTAGTTTGTATTTTCCTGGTGGCTAAAGGCATTGGACAGCTTTTCATGTTCGTGGGACCATGCATACTTTCTCTTCTGTCTCCTGTCAGTTTTATGAATGGTTTGCCTTTTTAAGACAATCAATACCTTTTAAAGCTTGTATTACGCATTATTATTTTCCTTTTGATCAATATTAACACTAAGATCTTTGAGTTATCTAGATAATGGGTATAATATTTTACTTCTTTTAAAATATGCATAATAAATCTCCATAGTCTTGTACATTGCTAGGAAAGTCTGCTGTCAGTTTCAATCTCATTGTTTTATAGATTTAGCTTTTATAGTTTTCTCTTCCCTGTGATGTCTTTACATTGCTTACCCTGGGTCTGGAGGTAGGTTTAGTAATAGGGGAGATATTTTGAACCCTAATGTCTATATTTTTTATGTAACTTCTTTTTAAAAATATTTATTTATTTGTGAGGAGAAAGAGGGAAGAGAGGGAGGGAGGGATGGAGGGAGGGAGGGAAAGAGAAAGAGAGAGAGAGAGAGAGAGAGAGATAATATGAGAAAATATGAATGAGCCCATCAGGATCTCTTGTCACTATAAATAAACTTCAGACACATGTGCTATTCTGTGCATCTGACTGTTCATGGATACTGGGGAACTGAATCCAGGTTGGCAGACTTTGAAAACAAATACCTTTAACTGCTGAGCCATCTCCCTAGCCCTCATGTTACTTTCTTTATTTATGTATTTATATGAGGTAGTGTCTCACTCTAGCCCAGACTGACCTGGAACTCTATAGCTGTACATTGGCCTTAAACTCATAACAATCCTCTTACCTCAGCTTCCAGAGTTCTGGGATTAAAGACATGCACCACCATGCCCAGCTTCTTGTTACATTTTTAGTCTCTGCATTTGCTATTCTTTATTTAAGACTGGTATTAAACAGGTGTTAATTAACATGTGTACATGGACCAGTCATAATTACTTTTCCTTTCTCTTATGCTATTCTATTACTGGAAAGGTTCCTCAATCTGATTTTCCAGCTCACTAATTAGTTTTCTGTTCTTGATTCTTTCTGTTCTAGCATTCCATTTCTCTGTTGATTCCTCAGGGCATCTCATTCTTGCTTTGTGTTTCTAATGTCTTCTTAGTTCTCTGAGAGAAAACTTTATCTTTCGCTCTGTTCCAGTTTCCTGCTGCCTGTGGTGAAGGATGCTCACTTATTTTGTGGGTTTTCTTTGAAAAGCTTACACAAATGTCTGTGGATGTGAAAAGTAACATGTGGTCTGCGTAGCTTTAGGAGAGTTGTACACAAGAGTTTCCTTGACTTTTTCCACTCAGACCTTAAATCTTACCTCCATCTGCACCCAGCCTGTCCACTATCTCTCATTAGAACAAGGTTTGTCTCCTCCTCCTCTTCACGCTTTAAATTGCATTCTTCCCTTTAATGTCCCTTTTCAGCCTCTTCCCTGTATTTGTTGAGGTAGTCAGATGTGCCAAAGGAAATATGTTTTAATTTTCACCATTCTTAATCCTTTTCTTCCACTTGTACATTGGGCTGTCTTTGTCCCTAGCATGCTATTGACAATAGCTTGGGCAGCATCCTTGCTGACCAGTCAGGGGTGCTTGTCAGTGCTTTGCTTCCACCCTGGTCTGTAGGTCCTGTGCTACCACGTGACCCTTATGTGGCGAGGCTTCTCCCATGCTCGTGCCTGGCAGTGGCCATCTGCTACACTCTAGGTACCCATGGCTCTAAGAAGCTGCACCCTGTCCCTGTTGTGCGTCTCGTTCCTGAGGTTGTTTTGTTTTTCTTTTTGCCAATTCTTGATTTTTTCCCAGTGGCCTTCACAGACTGCCTACCTCCCTTACCCCTCTGTTGGGTACCCTTCCCACAGGTCTCCACAGCACCCTGCATTTGCCCACTTTGATTTCTCATCTGGCCCACTAGCCTGGAAGCTATGGCAGGGATTGTGAGCGCTGTGTTCACTTTTCTGCTCTGGTTTCCCCAGTGCCTGGCCGTGTCTGGTAGCTAATATTTATATACATGCATATATATTTATATATAATGTATATATAATTTATGTATAATAATTTATATATAAATATATTACATGGTGACCATCTCTTCTCTTGCTTTTCCTTCCTAGTTTCAAATGTTGATATACATGGGAAGCTCAGTTTCCCTAAATCCTCTCTCCTGGAGTTGATGATAGAAGGAAAAAATGTTATTTCTGTGGACATGACTGTGAAATTTGTAAAATTAGCTTTCACTTATGAAGAATGGGGATTGTTCAAATCTGCAGCTGGGCAGCTCATTCATTTTCTCCAGGTAACACATGGGGAAACAATTCATTTGGTTTTGTTTCATTCTAGTTACATGGACTTGCTCATTAACTTGTGGATTTACTTCTCTCAGACGCAGGAAGATCCCGAATCAAAGAAAACCGAGAAGGATTTAATCCTTTTGGTTGCAATGGAGCCACTCATCAACACAAAGAAAAAGAAAGGTTTGATCTTTCCTTTGGATAATGATAAAGAAGGACAGTCGTCAGTTCAGAGTTATTTAAAACAAATTGCTTGTCATGGTGAGTATTTGTCTACGTTTCTGAAAACCTCCACTTTCTCTGTTTAAGTGTGTTTTCCAGGTGAGGTGAGACAAGGAGTATTCAAGGCAGAGGGTAGAGAAAGTACAAAGCTTCTGAGGCAAGGGTGGGCCTGGTGACCTGAGATTGGCAAGGGGGCTTGGGTGGCTGGTGGGTGCCGGTGGAATTTGGGAGTGTGAGCGTGACAAGGTCAGACATAGCTGGGGGTCAGGTAATGCGGTTCCTAGGCCTTGTAAGGATCCTGCATTTACTTTGGAGGTGGTTTTGAGTGAGGCAAGAGGCTGGAAGTAACCACTGCTTGTCGCAGTGAGAGGCCAGTGGGGCCCATGGTGAAAGGGTGAAGATCAACCTTTGGGGGCAACCTGGGTCATTTTCCTTGGAGGTTTTGTTGAGTCCCCTACTCAACATGCAGCATTCTAGACTTCTGCCACTGAAAAATCATTGCGAATGTAATTGGAAATCTGGTCTACTTTTAGACCAGTGGAAATGATGTATTCCATGTTCTTCAGGAACTGTATCGCTTCTCACCTGTGCTAAATCACTTGTACCAAATGCTGATAGGCTTTTTTCTTTTATCCACATCTGAACAAATACATTTTTCTTTTTTCTTTTCTTTTCTTTTCTTTTCTTTTCTTTTCTTTTCTTTCCTTTCCTTTCCTTTCCTTTCCTTTCCTTTCCTTTCCTTTCCTTTCCTTTCCTTTCCTTTCCTTTCCTTTCCTTTCCTTTCCTTTCCTCTTTCTTTCTTTCTTTCTTTCTTTCTTTCTTTCTTTCTTTCTTTCTTTCTTTCTTTCTTTCTTTCTCTCTCCCTCCCCCTCCCTCCCTCCCTCCCTCCCTCCCTCCCTCCCTCCCTCCCTCCCTCCCTCCCTTCCTTCCTTCCTTCCTTCCTTCCTTCCTTCCTTTTTATTAATTTGCAAGCAGAGAAAGAGAGATAGAAGAGATCAGACATAGAGAATGGACATGTCAGAGCCTTTAGTCAATGCAAACGAACTCCAGAAGCATGTGCTGCTTTACGCATCTGGCTTACATGGACACTAGGGAATCCAACCCAGGTCCTTAGGGTTCGTAGGCAAGCACCTTAATTGCTAAGCCATCCCTCCAGCTTACTTTTACAATTTTAGGTGCCACGTTTTAGGTGCAGAATAATGTTATAAGTCTCTTCCATTTCTCATTGGCCTACATATCATGGATTAATCATAGTAATAATCTGTTTAGAATGGGCTAGAGCTACTTAGAATTTTGACATAGATGCATTTACATTGCCTTATTGTCACGATATTTCCTTATGTATCATCTGTGCCAGTTTTGTAGAATTTCTATGTATTTTTTGTAGTTGATGTTGTATAGTTCATAGTTGTAATATTTTTCTTCTGCTTTTTGAGTGCAGATTCGTTTGTGAAGTTCTATGGCTATTCAGAAGATATTTTTCATTTGGCATCAATTCTGCATCACTGTGTCTGTGCCTGTCCTCAGGTGAATGAACTGTTTTGAATCACTTCTAACAGGCCATACGGAGATAACTTTTAATAGTCTGGTCTCATTTAAGGCCAGATTTTAAAATACTACAGGATTTTCACCTATGAGTATAAACCAGTTACTCATTAGAATGCATTATTGGGTTACAGACCAACTTATTATGTCAAGTTTCTTCTTATTGTTGTCATTTTTCTGTTTTGGGAAAATCTTAGCCTAGCTGTAGCTCCAGTGCTGAAGGAAAGGAGGCAGGAGTTCTAAGCAAGAGTGAATATGTTTAGTGAAATATGGCTTCTCTGTCTTTCTCCCCTTCCCTTCCTCCATTCTTCTTCCCTTCCTTCCTTCTTTCCTACTGAACCCACTGAGCCAGATCCTCAGCCCACCTACTCAGGGTTGAATTCCTCCCACCTGCTGCTCTCTGGACATCCATCTGGGGAACGTAATCATTCCATCTGCCTTGCTGTTTATTGTACTCATCTGTGCATGGGGTGACCGTCATGGCACCCACCTGCTTGCGTTGATATGAGGGTAAATGAACTGGGTCCTGCAAAGCTCTCAGGAAGGTATCACCTGACAGTTCACTTCAGACACATGTCTTTTTGTTCTGAGTCACTTACCTTATTGCTTTTGTTTCAGGATGTCCAACCCAGTCCAGAGATCGTGACGGACATTATCATGTTCTTATGGCAGAAATGCAAATCAGGGATTCAGAGTATGACTGTATCCAGAAGTGACCATGCAAAGTTGACCCAAAAGATCAGCACTAACAAAGTATTCTTTTTTGGTTGCCTTTCATGCATATATCTTTTAAAATTCAAGTGAGGAGCACATTTTTAGTATTGCAGATCAGATGTGTTAAGAAGCTATTCTTTGAATGTGTGTATATACATGTATGCATGTATGTGTATGCTGGTGTGCATGCACATGTGTGTATGTGGAAGCCAAAGGACAACCTTTAGTGTTGTTCCTTAGGTACCCTCCATTCTTTGTCTTGTTTTGTCCCTTTTTCACTTAAAAGTTTTGACAACTTCCATAAATATACCATGACCTCAATCCTCTCCTACCACCCTCCTTTGTCCCCTGTCTCCTGTCACCTCTCCACCAAATGCCTTCTTCTTTGCAACTAACCCCTGGTCTGTTTGATGTCGTCATATTTTTTGCACCCTATATTCACATCTTTTGGTAGTTCGTGTCAGTCCCTGTGAGGTCATTAATGCTAATGTGACTTCCTTCACTTTTGTTTTTAAAGACAAGGTATTTTAGTAGCCTGGAACTCACCAAGTAGGCTAGCTTGGCTTGCCAGCAAACACGGAGGATTTGTCTATCACCCAAGCTCTGGGGTTACATGTTGTTTTTTTATGAGAGAGAGAGAGAGAGAGAGAGAGAGAGAGAGAGAGAGAGAGAGAGTACATAGGACCTGGGGAGTCAAACCTGGGTCATTAGGCTTCACAGGCAAGTGCCTTAATCACTAAGCCATCACTCCAGCCCTCTCACTTTTTTTTTTTTTAACGTGGATTCTGATGATTGAACTCAGGTCCTCATGCTTGAAGGCAAGCACTTTACTGACTGAGCCATCTCCCCAGCCCATGGGAAATACCCTTTGTAGCCTGTCCTCCTCTTAATGGGTGCTCTTGTACTCTGCCCCTGTGTAGTTTTGGGGACTGGAAGAGTGTCGCAGTTTTAAAGGGAAGAATAACCATAGTATGCTTTTGGTCTTATGAGTTTGGATAAACTCATTAATAAGGTTAATAATAAAGAATAAAAATAAGTAAGGAGTCCCACGGCAGAAATAATATACTTAGTTTACTTAGAAGAGCTTCTCATTTCATGAGGAGGAGAAAATAGAATATTTCAATGTAATAGCCTGGAAATGTAAGATAAAGTAGTTTTAAAAAATTTTTATTTATTTATTTGAGAGCGACAGACAGAGAAGGTGGGAGAGAGGGAGAGAGGTCGAGAGAGAGAGAGAGAGAAAGAGAGAGAGAGAGAATGAGTGTACCAGGGCCTCCAGCCACTGCAAACAAACTCCAGATGTGTGTGTCACCTCGTGCATCTGGCTTACATGGGTCCTGGGGAATCAAACCTTGAACTGGGGTCCTTAGGCTTCACAGGCAAGCGTTTAACCGCTAAGCCATCTCTCCAGCCCAAATAAATAAAATTAAAAAAAAAAGAAATTTAAAGGGGAGGGTGCTGGAGAGATGGCTTAGTGGTTAAGCACTTGCCTGTGAAGCCTAAGGACCCCAGTTCGAGGCTCGGTTCCCCAGGTCCCACGTTAGCCAGATGCACAAGGGGGCGCACGCGTCTGGAGTTCGTTTGCAGAGGCTGGAAGCCCTGGCGCGCCCATTCTCTCTCTCTCCCTTGATCTGTCTTTCTCTCTGTGTCTTTCGCTCTCAAATAAATAAATAAAAATTAAAAAAAATTAAAAAAATTTTATTTATTTATTTGAGAGCGAAGATAAAGGATTTCAATAATCAATATTTTAGTTCTACTGATTCTGAGTCTCCTAAGACTAGCTATATAAGGATGCACAGATGTGATTTCTTTTTTAATTTGGTACTCTGTTAAAAGTATTGTTATGTGTACACAAATATTGTTTCATCATGTTAGGTCCCAAGAGTGGTGGTTGGTTTTATGCTAAGCTGTGGGGATATAGGTGGAAAGTCACTTTCTGAGCATATAGAGCGTATTTGGATGTCTTTGATGGTGACTCTACAGCTGTCTTGAAGGGAATGTAAGGACTTTGAGGATATAGACACTATTTGGTGATGGAGGAAAAGTAACATTATAAATTTTCCATTCTACCTATAGAAATGTACACTACAAATGATCAGATCTTTTTAAACAAATTTATTATTTAATATCCTTTTGGGTTCAGTTTATATTATTTATAATTATGAGGTATTCATAAGGAGGCCTAAGTGATACTTCTTTGTGATTGGAAGATGGTGATTTCAAAGAGGTATTAATTTGAAAGATGTGACTTTTTGTACAGTGTAATATACTTTTAATTGATTTTATTGTGTGTTTTTTTTCTCTTAGTGGGTTTATCTTCTGTGGCAGATAAGTGAGGTGATCCACTGCTATAAGACGGAAGATGTTGATATCGTGGTGGTAGCTGAGGTCACATTACGAATGAGTGAAATATTAGAGTCATTAGGAAGCCAAAGGAGAAAATTCAAAAGACACCTAGGTAAAATGTGGGCTGAAAGTATGAGGTTGTTATCTATGCATCTGTCAGGACACATGATACCCTTTGCTAGAGGAAGCTAGACCTATCAACATTATACTATATTGATGACTTGTAATAAGACGTAGGCAAGGATTCAAGTTAAAGGAGATGGCTATTAGGAAATGGTTATGGGGTTAAGGAGATGGCTCCATGGCTAAAGGTGCTTGCTTGCAAAGCCTGACAGCCTAGGTTCAATTCCAAGCCAGCCCACTATAGAAGTGGTTTGTCTGGTGTCCATTTACCAGTGACAAGAAGATAGCCAGAAAGCCCCAAGGATCCTCCTATTTTCACCTCATCAGGGCTGGGATTATAGGCAAGTGACACCAAGGTCCAGCCTCCTGGGATTTGAATGCAGGGCCTCATGCATGAGTGGCAAAACACTGTATGGCAAGCTGCCTCCCCAGCCTATTGTTTCATTCCCTAGTTACATTTGGAAGATTGTTTTATACTGTTTAATTATAACTAGGGTAAATATAAGTTAACAAGTCTTTGTTAAGCGGTTTAATATCTAAAGAGATAATCAATATCAGAATGCAATACATTTATGAATTTGGGAGCTTCTAAATTGATGTAATGAGGGGCTATTTTCTGGTAGATATTTAACTTAAACTCTTCTAGGAATGCTATTTACATTATCCTACTGGAACATGAAACATTAAGTACAAGTCATTCTTCTGTAATAGTTACAATAGTCTGGCTCAAGGTATTTAGGCAATTTACCAAGTAAATTGAGTTTTGAGTTTGAATTATTAAATGTTTTAAAATAGGATACTTAGCATTGCTATATAAGTATTTATCATTTAAAAATTATTTTATTTATTTGAGCAAAAGGCAGAGTGTGTGTGTGTGTGTGTGTGTGTGTGTGTGTGTGTGTGTGTGAGAGAGAGAGAGAGAGAGAGAGAGAGAGAGAGAGAGAGGGAGAGGGAGAGAGAATGGGCACTCCAGGGCTTTCATTGTTGTAAACGAACTCCAAACACATTTATCACCTTCTGCATCTGGCTTATTTGGTCCTGGGGAATGGAACCTGGGTCCTTTGGCCTCACAGGCAAACTCCTTAACCACTAAGCCATCACTGTAGCCTTATATAATTTTTTCCAATGGACTTTCTAGTACCATATAAGGAAGAGCAATGTCTACCATAATATCACCCTTTTGACAAGATTTTTCAAATACTTTTAGATGATTTTAAATAAAAGAAAAATTTAAGTATATAAAAGATATATTTTAATATTTTGTCACATTGTAAGGTTGTAATTTCTAGCAATGTTTTATAATTAAAGAGATTATGAGAAATTTAGTATACTGTTTTTAATCATTGTGAGTCACTGCTATCTCCATTTTTCTTTTCTCCTTGTCTTTTCTCTGTTCCTTCCTTCTTTCCTTTCATTTATTCCTCTTTCTTGCTCTTCTTCCTTATGACACTGTTATTTTTTCCTTTGCCCTTCTCTGCTAATTTCTTTCATTTTTCTAGATATATCTACAAGAAGAAAGACAGATGAATTATCTGGGCCTCCAAAAGGGATCCCAGAAATTCTCCCTATATTGAAGGTATTACAATATATTTTAGAAGACAGAGCTAAAGTGTGAATCCTTATTTTAAAATATGAAAGTTGTGACTGTTAGTAGCTTGCTGTTAACACAAATTTAAGACTATGTGGTTTCTATATAAATTAAGGGACATTCTTCTACCTTTTGCCTTTTCTTTAGGAAATCTAGTGTTTCCAAAGTTAAAGACAGGAGGGTTTACAGTCATATCATCACTGCTGTTTTGAATGTGCCATGATTCATAGATTTATAGACCAGGGCAGTTCTACTCAGCATATACCTCTGACAGACTGGATGAGCTTACCTGACTGAAATCTTTATAGGATGGTCTTGACATGTGGGGAACTTGCAGTGAGCATTCGTGTGGAAGAATAAGGAGAATAAATGGCTATTCTTTTTTGTTACTATGCTTTTCTTATGATATTTGAATTATCACTGTGTGGCTCTATAAATCTGAATGGGAGCTGCTTCATGTATATAATCAGCACTCGTTTATTTATAGGCAGAGTCTAGCACACCATTTGTAAATTCTGCCCTCTGTGATACTAGTGCTAAAATTTACTTATTTGTGAGAAGGAGAGAGAAGGAGATGCAGAACCCAGGGAAATGGAGGGACAACTTCAGAGATGAAGTTTCCTTCCTTTCCTCTTCTGATCACATGACCATTCCCCTCCCTTCTGAGGAGCTGCTGTCTAAAATAATGTGGATCAGAACTTCCAAGCATTTCAGGACGTGTGCACTCAGTGCACAGTACTGCTTGGCCAATTTTTACGTTTGTATAGATGACAACTCCTGTGTGTGTGCACACTCATTGTGCTTGACACAGGTTGCTGTGGTGTTCATTTTCACGCTTTTCAACTTGCTCAAAGCCACACAGGAAAGGCTAGATAGGGGATTTGAACTTAGGTGTCTTGCCTTTGATGTCCAGGCTTCTGGTCTATGTTGTGTTGTGTTGTGTTTATTTGTTTGTTTCTTTTCTTTTTGAGATAAGGTCTCTCTGTAGCCCAGGCCAACCTGGAATTCAATATGTAGTCTCAGGGTGGCCTCGAACTCTCTGTGATCATTCTATGTCTGCCTACCAAGTGCTGGGATTAAAGGCGTGTGCCACCATGCCCATCCTATATTTTTTCTTGATGATAAAGAGTGTCATTCTGGAGGGACATTGCAGCAGTTAAGGGCACTTGCTTGCAAAGCCTGAAGGCCTGCGTTTGATTCCTTAATACCCACATAAAACCAGATGTCAGAGTATCACATGCATGTTTGCAGTGACAGGAGGCCCTGGCACACTCATTCATGTCCCTTTTCTCTCTCCTTGTAAATAAGTAAATAAAATATTAAGAAAGTTTTCAGGATGTTTACATAAAGATAGTTTTCCAATGCACAGGAATGAATAATTTTAGTTAGCCTTTAATAATGTCTCACCTACCCACCCCATGACCTGTCTTTGTGGCAGCCCTTGGGATGTAAGAATGTGTGTGATAGTTACTTTTTCTTGTTGATGGGAAAAATTGACCTGATCAGAAGCAGGTTAGGGAAGGAGAGTTGATTTTGGCTTATGGTTCCAGAGGGTGAGTCCATCACGGTGGAGAAGCGTGGCGGGAGCAGGAGACTGGTAAACATCATCACACCAGCAGAGTGGGTGTGGAGAGTGCAGAGTGTAGCCCTTTTCTTTACTTATTTTTGATTTTTTGAGGTAGCTCAGGCGGACCTGGAATTCACTGTGTAGTCTCAAAGTGGCCTTGAACTCACTGCAATACTCCTATCTCTGTCTCCTGAGTGCTGGGATTAAAGGTGTGTGCCACCATGCCCAGCCAGCTTAGCTGTTTTTAAACAGTCTAGGATCCTGGCACATGAAATGGTGCCACCCATTTTAAGGAGGGGTTTCCCACCACAGTTAACCTAATAAAGATAATTGCTCACTGGCAATTCTAGGTCCTGTCAAATTGGCAATTGAAACAAACTATCACACAGTACTATTTATTTGTTTGTTTGTTTGTCTATGGGAAAGAGAGGGAGGGAGGAAAGGAGAGAGGATTGGTACACCAGGGCCTTTAACCACTGCAAACAAAGTCCATGCTCATATGCCACTTTGTGCATCTGGTGTTTTGTGGGGACTAGGGAATATAACCTGAGTCATTAGACTTTGCATGCAAACACTTTAACTGCTAAACTATCCCTTCAGGCCCCAAAGTGCTATTTTTAAATATATTTAATTAATTAATTTATTTCAGAGGAATAAAGAAGGAGAGGGAAAGGGAGAGATAGAGGGAGAGAAAGAGAGAGAGAGAATGGGATTGGTCGTGCCAGAGCCTCCAGCCACTGCAAACGAACTCCAGATGCATGTCCCCCCTTGGGCATCTGGCTTTCATGGGTCATGGAGAATTGAATCAGAATCCTGTGGCTTTGCAGGCAAATGCCTTAACTGTTAAGTCATCTCTCCAGCCCCCAAAGCACTATTTTTTAAATGTTATTTTATCCTAATAATATACTAATAGGCAAAGCCTTAAGATAGTGGGTTCTAAGCAAGTACATTATGAATGTATAGAAGGACTATGTGAGCGGTGTAATGTGAATTTTCATTCTTAGATGAATGGTCATCTTTTAATTATGTTTCAGGGGATATAAATTTGAGTTCTTTATACTATGGTATGTCTTGTGAAGACAGGTAAATTTGAGAAATCTCAAACTGGAAACAAGAGATTGGCCTGCCTAAGAGGTTGAGGATGGGTTATTGTCTGAAAATGGTTGTTCTAGAGATCACTTATAGTGTTTGCATGACATACAACTTCTTATTTCTCCCTCCAGTCATAGTTAATCATAATTTCAGCCTTGAGACTCTTAACAACTCCTCTGATTGATTCTTAAGGACATTAGAGTTTGAGACTCACTGGCTTAGTGGGCTAGCTCTTATTTTTGGAGGTGTGATATGGTAAGAATAGGAATCTTAGTGGATTTTGGTTTGAGATCAAACTTTTTTGCAATTAAAGTCATAAGTGAGTTTCTTAGGTGTCTGAATTCCTACAGCAAAGAAACTAAGACTGTTTATTGTTATTGCCTTTATTACTTTTGTTCTTTGAATTGGAAAAAAAATGTATGCTCCTCTACAAAAGGTTTATGGCCACCTACTGACAAATTGTCAAAATAAACATAAAGCCTGTGATGACAGTGGTACAAATGGTCCTAATGCTGTGAACTGCATGTCCTGTCCAGCTGTACTGAGCATATGGTGGCTGCAGTAGAGGTGATTAACTGGGGCATCTGAGAGCCTGGCATTTTTGTTGGAAGACTGGGAGTTTAGTCTTGACTTGCATATTGGCAGCTTGCCTGACCTTGAACTAATTATTTCATTTGATCAAGTGTCCTCCTCTGCAAATTGTAACAGGACCTGTTTCACATTCTTATTTAAATGACCTATTGGTAGCATTGTTGAAAACAGTACTGGGTACATGGTAGCAACTCAGCATTTATGTTTCAGGTAGAGTTCTGAATTTCACTCAAAGTTGTCAGATCTACCATGAGGGGAATGAGGTGGGGGACAAAAGAATGAGAATTTATTATAGTAGAAGAGATCCAAATTCATATGCTTACCATCTGGCAGAGTCCATAGGTAGCAAATCTTACATATGTACAAGCTCCTATTTGAAAAAAATATGGAACACTATTGTGATTACAAATATAACATCATTTCAAACTTTTATTGAATATATAGCATCCATTTCTTCAAAAATTGGATTTAAAATTATGATAACTAATGAGTATTTACCATATAGGATTCTGGTGACTAAAAAGTGAATCTATGTAAAGCCTTTCTCCCAGTGCCAGAGCGTATTTAAATTAAATATTTATGATGATGGCAAGATGCAGTGGTAGTGAAGGTGATGATAGAATATTACTGAGTGCTGTCACTGAAATTTTCTGATGTTAAAAGTTATTCTTAGTGACTTCTGTTTGTGGCCAAACAATGACCCAGATAGCGTAAAAAAAAAAAAAAATCTCCCTGCTAGAAAGTACCTAGAAATTCTGGACAGAATTGAAACAGATATCCTCAACCAAAATGCAAAGCCCACAAGAAATAAGGCAAATTCTAGGAGCCAAAACAGAAAGAGAACTGAGATCCAGAATGGTGTTTTACAGTGGGGACTCTTGTGGGTCACTGGGCATAGTTACAAAGGAGCTGAACATTTTTCACAGCCATCTGTGGACAAGCCATAAAGTATGAACCCGTGGAAGATGGAGTTGGTACAGAGACGCCCCATAAAGTTAGACCCTACAAAACGCCACACCATAGGAAAAAAAGCATACCTAATAAAAGCCCATTTATATAGGGAGACAGCTCAATTTGAGTCCTAAGAAGATGAGTGGATGGGAGAAAGTCCCTGATTCAGAATCTTGAGTCTGCCTTAAGTGGGTTTGGCGCTAGAACTTATATTGTTTGGGATGCTCATACACTTCCATTGGATTTTATGGGCTCTAAGTCTAACTTTCTAGTTCTGAGATTTAAAAAATTTCACATTAAGTGTGAAAATGATAAATTATGGGAACTCTTTTAAATATTTATCTTTATATCTGGTTCAATTAGAAATTTAAAAATAATAGATGGAAGTCATATGGAAATTTATCAAAAGTTCCTTCTTGGAAAATGATGAATTATATAATTTATTCTCATTTTGATGGATAGTATGTAACATTCTGTTAAACATCTAGACAGATAGGAAACATTGTGGATGTGGTACAGGCAGGGCTTCTGCTGTTTGTTCTTGAGTCATTGTTAAAATGAGTTTTCTTTTTGTACATAAAATGATTTCTAGAAACAACCCACGGAACAGTTGTTTTATGCCTATGAACTTCTTGATAAGGTGATTGGGAAACTGAACAGGAGTTGCATGCTGTCTACTTTACCAAATGAATCATCAGTAATTGACCATTGCTATGTCAAGGTAAGAGTGGAAACAATCTTACTTTATGGTGGTTTTTCTTAACTAGGAAGTTGGCTGCCTTGAAATAGGCAAATAAAGCACAATTTGTGGCAGCTTTCCCCTTACAGGCCAGAAATATCTCTTCTCCCCAAAGCCAAGGAGAGTAAGTGTCTGGACATGGCAGTTAAGAGGATACTCTGAGGATATTTATTGGCATGTGAGCCAATTGCAAAGGGTTTACAAGTGAGCAGAATTTAAAGGCTATGAATGAGATATAACTTGAGTGACAATACAATAACAGCTGATTTTCGGGTGTTTTGATAACTAATTTTTCTTCTTGATTTTTATTTCACCTCTGATGGACTGAAGTACTCCCATGATGTAGATGGAGACAGCTACAAGCCAATCTCTGCAAACAGCTTCATGATGGATCTGCATCTTGAACTCATCCAGGCTCAGCACCGAATAGCTGTCGTACTGCTCTACCAGCTGCAAGGTAGCGATCGCCAAACAAAACAGCCATGCTGACCCAAGTGGAAGCCAAATTTAAGTTTAGAATCAGCTGAATTTGGTAGTTGTATTGTTTACTGCTTTTCCAAAAATAATTTTATTATTTTATTTTTCTTGTTTGACTCACATCAGCACATATCTTTGTTGATTGTTTTACACTTTGCATGGCAAGCCAGATAGTGAATTTCTGGAGGGTTATGAGTTTAAGGCCAGGCAGAGTAAACAGGCAAACCCTGGTCTAGAACAAGCAAACAAGCAAGCAGACAAGCCCAAGGGCCACGCTTGGAGCTCAGGGTCAGGGCCTTTGCTTAGCACGTACGAGGCCGTAGGTTTTATCTCCAGCACTGAGGGGGAAAAACGGATTTCCTGTTTTGGTTTGTAATAAGCCTTTTTCTTCAGCTTTGCAGATTCCAGGCACTAACACGAATATTTCTACCAAAGGTTCCGAAAAGTTAAGACCATCTGGAAGCACTGATTGTTTCTCAGGTAATTAATAATAGGTTAACCTAGATCTCAAAATACATTTCAATGATAGTTTTGTTTGGTCCTTTTGGTAAAATTTCTGTTTGCCTTGGCAGAATTAAGTGTAATGAATAAAATCAAGAAGAATAAACTATCCAAAGCAATCTACTTAATGCAGAAAGCTCTTCTCATATTTCAGAATGATCCAGCTTGTAAATCTTCACAGGACTTTTTGATGGTAACAATATTTTTTTTCATATCAGTACTAATATATAGCTTCAGTTAAAATGTCTGATTCATATCTATTTTTTAAAATATTTGTTCCTTTTACTTCAATTATGAACTTTCAGATTCACCATTTTGGGCTAGCCTGAGCAAGGGAACTTTCTCTAGTCCTTAGCTGTTTTGAAGTGAGGGCATTTCTATCTCTAGAGTCTACCAACATGGGAAGCCAAATAAAATCAGGAGTCAACATGGGGAAATTAGAACTGGGGAGGCACAACCTGTCTAGGTCATTCTTTGTTTTGGAATTGAAGTATGCAAAGGTAAGGCAGGTGCTTCTGTCCCGGCCCAGCTGTCCACTGCTGCATATGGTTCCTTGATTGCTTTCTTCACTGCTGAGGAGTGACCACAGGGCCGCATGTATGCTGAACATGTACTCCTCCTCTGAGCTAGCTTCCCAGCTCTTGTTGATACCCTTAATGGAGTGTCACCCTGGCCTGGAAATTGTTCTGTCTTTTTGATGATTCATTATATGTTGATTTCAGTTTAACTCCCCGATGGCAATCACAGTTCAAGTTACAGATCTTTAGGTTTTGCCCCTAGGTCTGACCTATAAACATTTGATTGCACTGTCTGTGCTAGTCAGCTTCCCACTGCTGTGAGAAAGTACTCAAGAGTGACATCTTAAAAGGAGGAAATGTTTATGTGGCTCACCATTTCAGAGATTCGAGTCCTTGGTCACTCGGCCCCTTTGCTTTTGGGCTGTGGTGATGCAGTGCAACATGGCAAAAGAAGACACACACACACACACACAGACACACACACACACACACACACACACACACACACACACACACACAGAGAGAGAGAAAAGAGAGAGAGAGAGCGAGAGAGGGAGAGGGAGAGAGAGAATGAGAATGGGAGGGGTTGGGACCCAACATCCTATTCAAAGGTATGGCTTCCAATGACCTGACTTCCCTTTACTTGGTTCCACTTACTAAAGGTTCCTCTGTCTCCCAGTAGTGCCATGCACAGGTAACCAACCTTTTACTACGTGGGAGGCAGTTCAGATCCAGACCATAGCACTGGGTGAGTGACTGGCTCATGGAACAGAGACTAATGCTACAGCTACCTTGGCTGATAAGGAAAAAGTAGGTCAAAACTAGGAGAGGATACATTTAAAAGGGGTTTGTGAAAGAAAAATCTAGTTCATTAGTACACTAAGGATGACCAACTAGAGCAGAGAGAGACTGAAAATGGGAGAGATAGATAGATAGATAGAGAGAGAGAGAGAGAGAGAGAGAGAGAAATGTGGGTAAAGTCCCATAAAAGAGGGATAAGGGAATTGAGAGCACAGACGAGGAGTGGGCTACAGGCAAACACTTCGTCCTTATACCTAGAAATGGGAAGCTAGAGATAGAAGACACTGGTTGGAATGGAGGCAGGAAGCGGGGTTGGTGCCTTCTTGTTTCTACAGTTTAACAAACCAGGAAGCGAGGATATCTGCCCACAATGGAGTAGGGGCAGGCAGAATGGTTGGGGCGGGGGCGGCTGGAGAGGACTGGAGAGTAGGGAAGAACGATGAGGGAGCAACCACCAAGTCAAAGGCCTGGCAAGAATTGTGACGTTTTTCTTGAGGTTGGAGATCATGCTTTTTTTTCCCCCCTTAATATTTTTTTGGTTATTCAAGATAGGGTCTCACTCTAGCCCAGGCTGATCTGGAATTCACTATGTAGTCTCAGGGTGGCTTCACAGTGGTCCTTTTACCTCTGCCTCTGGAGTGCTAGGGTTCTGAACATACATTTTTAGAGGGCCCCTTAATTTATGGTGGCTTGACACTGTCCTGATGTGGCCATAGTGACAGCAGAATATTTGTGACAGTGTTTATTTGTGCAGGATTACTAATTTCTCAAATGAAAGCATGGGCTAAATGTTTATAAAAAATGGATGCAGATTGAATGGGAAAGAAAGTGAGATCATCAGGGTGTTTATGAAGATTTGACTCTAATGCTATCAAGAAACTGAGAACGCTAGAAGGATACCTTTGGAGTTAACATGTAGAATTTTGGGAACTTGGGCACACAGTATTAGACTAAAGTTAAATACTGAAACAATACTGAGTAGTGACAAGCAGAGAAGGGCCAGGAAAAGGAAGAACATTCCAGGCAGAGAACAGTCTGTGCAGAGGTCCCAAGGGCACAAAGATGGCTGTACTTGGATTCCTGCAACGTGATGGGCTTAGATGAAATCTGGGGTAAGACCGCATTGTGGGAGATGATGGTAATGCATGAGACCACAGAAAGTAGACTCGAGTCAGAAGACACCAGGCTAATGGTTTTAGGTGAATAGATGCTATCCTTGTTGACAGTGGGGAAGTCTATCCCATGGTATCAGGGAGGAGCTTTTGAATTTGCATCATTTAAATGAATGAGGGGTTGATGTTGGATCTTCTGAACTGACAAGGGCAAGTGGCCTCTGGTCTTTTTCTGGCAGTTTCTGGGGCTCAGATCCATTTTCTCAGTGGATACTTGTGTGACTGTTTGCTTGGAAGATGTTGGTACGTAAATGCTATGTCTATAGAAAATAAGCCTTTTCTTTCAGAAATGTTGCTCTCAGGACTAATGCCTGGGGCTTTTGGAACCAGATGAGAATGAAACCTTAGGACTTTCCTTCTTTGTTTTATTATGTCAGTCTTATTTTCATCCTGCCATAACAGGCCATTCCCCTGTCCCATCTCTACCTCCCTCCCTCCACCCTGAGGCTGGGGAATAGAGTGGAGATAGAAGCCTCAAATTTCTGGCATCTATATCTCTTCTTTCTCTCAATTATGAGTGTAATGTCCTGTTGGGCTAGACTCATGAGATGCATTCTGAGGCTCTGCTTTTTATAAGGGGTTCTCAGTAGAGATTTTCACCACCCGGGAGCATGTTGAATATTTATTCTGAGGTCCTGCAGCCACCTCTGCTCCTCAGTGGTCATTTTTATCCAAGTGCCAAGGCTTAATGATCAGTCCTTGGGGCACTATCCTCAACAGGGATGTTGCAGCTCAAGTAATTGCCAAATTTTCTTTTCTTAAAGAAGACAAATAAACTGCTTTCCCTTGGCAGTCATTTTCTGCTGGGGGAATATGACAAAATGTTCTACATGATCATGGCCTGGTCATAAAAATTTTCCCAAATCAGAAATTGATGTCATCTGATACCATAAAAAGGTATGAAAACTGTCGGTTTCTTCTGACCTCTTACATAATTGATACCTTGTTTTGGCTTTTACAAAGTTTCCTGTTCCCATGGATATAGATAATCTCATCAGGTATCAGGCTTATTTCAAGTCAGTTAAAAGTGAACCAACTTGTTGCCAAGAATGCTGATAGAGTTATCTTTCCAAATGAGTTGATTGGATTTTCCTCTTGCTTTGAGGGATGAATTTATCCCACTTTCCTCTCTGAACTGACCTCTGGAAATCTGTGTTGGCGTTACACATTATGCACGCAGACACTGTAAGGGATGGCATCCAGGGCCCATACTGTGTGTTTCTGGCATTCTGCTGTTGCTCAAGGAGAGCTGTCATCATGTGGAGTACCTTACTGCATTTCATCCACTCAGGAGTCCAGTAGCTGACCATTCAGCATCTTGGCAGATGAAATTTTTCACTGGAAAGACAGAACTGCTCTTCAGTCCAAGTGGTAAGGTTTTCAAGGGCAGCAATATATGCTGTTATTTTCTGCATAGTATCCATTTTCCCCTCCAAATGTCACTGTTTGAGGAATTTCTTCTTCCCTTTAGATAAAATCAGGGGGACTAGTGACCAGCAGGAAGACTGGTGGTGTTAAAGGGGTCCCTTGACTAACCCCTCCTTGGAAGCAGACTCTTGAGGAGAGCACATCTTTAGTCTCTGTATCTGAGCAGAAAATGCTTGCCAAGGAAAAGGGGTTTGTCTTCTTTAAGGAAACCAAGCTTGGCATTTCACTTATTTCAACGCCTGCATCCTGATTAGATTGTGATAACCATGTTGAGGGGAACCTCTGCCTCTCTGAGACGTTTTGGTCCAAACATCATTTTCTAGTGGCATTTGTTGCAAAGAAACTCAATTGTTGCATCTAATTTTCTCCTAATACGATTTGTTGGATCCTAAATGAATTTGAAGTTGAGATAATGTTTAACAGTTCCAGATTCTGGTATTAGTATCTCAGTTGTAAGTAAAGAAGCACTGTGGTTTAGCAGATTTTTAAAATAATTGATACAAGATGTAATTGCATAGTCTCATTTTGGAATCATAACTAATGATGAAACTGGAGTGATAAGTTGTAATAACTCCTGGCTTTAATATTTCCTGAATTTATATCATCATGCTGCCTAAATGCCATTCTATCAGTTATGCAGACAGTAATTGAAATAAGGTCTTTTTTCTTATTTGTAGCATTTAATTCAAATAAATCCTACTTGATTTTCTTGGTGGTGAGTGACTATGTGTGTGTGTATATATCTATATCTATATCTATATCTATCTATATCTATATCTATCTATATCTATATCTATATCTATATCTATATCTATATCTATATCTATATCTATATCTATCTCTATCTATATCTATCTATATCTATATATATAGAGAGAGAGACAGGATTTTGGGGTTCAGGATGGGATGCAGAGAGAGTAAAGAAAGGCTGGGAACAACCTTTATAGTTTTGAAATTGTATTTAGATTCAGGTATATACAGAGGAATACCTATTGGTTTGTAGGTTTAAAGGAGCAGGCTCCAGGGCCAGTCCACCTGGGTAGTGAAGGCTGCCCATCTAGGTTGCTTGCTAGACTGTGGGCAGCACACTGTAGCTATTGTAGATGGGTCTTGATCAGACACCACTTCCATTTCTGCCAAGGTGAGGTTGGGGGTGGGGTAGGGAGTGGCATTGGTTCTGTCTGGGTCTCTGGTCCCAACTGAAACTGCCTAAAAGAAGCTGACTTTCTCTTATTTCTGTTTCATTAGCTCTCATCTTTTTACAGCTGTTCTATACTAAAATCTTCCTTATGAATGATCACAAAGCCTTGAGATTCTTTTTTTTTTAAATTTGTTTATTTGATAGTGACAGACACAGAGAGAAAGACAGATAGAAGGAGAGAGAGAGAGAGAATGGGCGCGCCAGGGCTTCCAGCCTCTGCAAACGAACTCCAGATGCGTGCGTTATCCCCTCCCACAGGGTCATATTTCAAGTCTTGGGTCTCAAATACTGACAGAAGATTTGAGCATACTTACATGTTAGTGCCTCCTCTTGTTTCTCTCAGCTCAACTTTGTATTAAGACATGATGCCCCGGTGGCTGAGAGTGTAAGGCTCTTGGAGTAGATTTCTAGTTCTGCTGCAGATTATTTATTATATCCTAAATTTATCAAATCCTAAATTATTTGCATCAGCTTGTTTAAATTTCTTCATCTATAAAATTGGGGTTCTTGAGAGGAGTTGATGAACTGATGTATAAAATGCTCAGGTTTTGGGGCTGTCAATAAGTATTAGCCACGAGTGTTATAATTTTTATTGTTATTATTCTATCTTCTTTCCCTTTAAGTGCTCCAAAGCACTCTGCCTGACCTATTATCTGTGCTTTAGATGCATTTATCTTTATGTGACTTCACATTTATTTCTATGTTTTCTCTTCGACTTATCTTATAAACTGTGCATTTTATTCTCCAGAATATTCCTTGTCAGGGTTCTTGGAGATGAAATCTACCTTTCTTCTTCTTCTTCTTCTTCAGAGTACCTCACCACGCTAGGTTACCCAAAATGCCCTTGAGGGGTGCCTGGCGGGCGAGTAGTCAGGGTCATGCTCCAGCCTTGTGGCTGTTGCTGGTGTACGTCATATCAGTGCCCTCAAGAGCGTGCTACGTCTCTCCATCAGGGTGGTGACATGCGCGGGGTGTCGGGCCCATGTCAGATGTATTTAATGTCAACCTGTCTTCATAAGCATTGCTTAACTTCTGAGGAGAGGCAAGTCTCATTTCCTCTAATGGAAACTAGAGGCAGAAAAGTTTATATTCAGACAAAATTACTTTGGACTTCTGTTAGGTTGACAATGAAGATTAACCACCACAAAACAGTTGTCTAAGTTTTGTGCTTGTATTGAGCTTCTAGTGTCGGCCCTCGCTTCTACTTTGTTTGAAGCAGGGTCTCTCATTTTCGTTGTTCACTGCTGCAGAGTAGCTGGACTGTGAGCCTCAGTAAGAGTCTCCTGCCTCTGCCTCACTTCTTGCCTTGGTGCACTGGAATTAAGATACTGGCATTACAGTATCTGGCTTCATGCCATTTCTCAGGTACTAGTGCTTGAAACCTAACTGCTTTATCCTCTGAGCCATCTCTTCAGCCCTTAAGAATACACACACACACACACACACACACACACACACACACACACACACGGAGCATGGTCTCACTGTAGCCCAGGTTGACTTGGAAATCTTTCTGGAGCTCTGGCTGGCCTCAAATTCATGGCAATTATCCTGCTTCAGCCTCCAGAGTGCTGGGATTAAAGGTATGTACCACCATTACTAGGTCTAGGATTCTAATTTTTTTTTTGTTTATTTTTATTTATTTGAGAGTGGCAGACAGACAGAGAGAGAAGGGGTGGGGAGAGAGAGAGAGAGAGAGAGAGAGAGAGAGAGAGAGAGAGAGAGAGAGAGAGAGAGAGAGAGAATGGACATGCCAGGGCCTCTAGCCACTGTAAACAAACTCCAGACGCATGCACCCCCTTGTGCATCTGGCTTACATGGGTCCTGGGGGATTGAGCCTTGAACTGGTATTCTTAGGCTTCACAGGCAAGCGCTTAACTGCTAAGTCATCTCTCCAGCCCTAGGATTCTAATTTTTAATTAACATTAGAGTTTGCCTTGAGTCTCATGGAATTTATCTGACTGTTGCAGTCTGGTTCGCATTGCTGTTAGAAATCACCCAACCAAGAGCAGCTTCTGGGAGAAAGAGATTTATTTTGGCTTACAGGCTCGAGGGGAAGCTCCACAATGGCAGGGGAAAACGATGGCATGAGCAGAGGGTGGACATCACCCCCTGGCCAACAGAAGATGGACCACAGCAACAGGAGGGTGTGCCCAACACTGGCATGGGGAAACTGGCTATAAAGCCCATAAGCCCGCCCCCAACAATACACTCCCTCCAGGAGGCATTAATTCCCAAATCTCCATCAGCTGGGGAGCTAGCATTCACAACACCTAAGTTTATGAGGGACACCTGAATCAAACCACCACACTGACTAAGTTTGCTTTAGACTTTTCTTTTATGATCACTGTTTGCCTGAAATGCTAATCCTTCTGCTAACCTGTATCAACTTGGGCCATAGGATCTGAGTTAGAGATCTTAAGTTAAAAAAAAGATCCAGTCAGGGAATTTTAAACATGTAGCTTAAAATAAATTGTACTCAAGCTCATCCTCCTCTCTGGTAGGTTAGTAAGACTTTCATTCAACATTGATTCAACCCAAGAAGATAAGTAAAACAATGTCCCTGCCACTGAGACACAATGCTTATAGCACATGGACAGTCATGTACACAGATGACATATGCTATAGTTCCTGATGAAATAAAGATAGCATGAAGTGACAAGGAAGGAGTGCCTGAAAGAATGTGGCTGTCATAGAGACGTAAAAGGAGATAATATTTGAGAAGTTCTTGAACCAGCAAAGATGTCAGATCCTCTTGGAAGGGGAAATTGCATTGGGATGAGTGAAATTTTTGGTTTAGAGCCTTACGTGGGATAGATAGGTAGTTGTGAAAGAACAAAATAATAGAGAAGGAAATAAGGCTAGAAAATATGGCTATCCTTATGAAAAGTCTTATGGAGAACTTTGCACCTCAGCAAGTATTCGGAGGAATCAATGAAGGGCAGGAAGCCAGAGGTTGAGCAGACTTGAGACTGAGAGAAAGGTAGATTTGCTTACCTAAATCAGGTCCTCAGTCCTTGCTATACTTCAAAATTTACCCTCAGCATTTGTTAATGACAAAGATGTTCAAGTCCTGCCTCTGGAGAGTTTTGTTTTGTGTTGGGGATGGACCATTCTGATTTTTTGAACAAAGTCCGTAGATGATACTGATGAGAGCCAGTGGGAGACATGCCTGTGTGATGGTCTGTGGCCAAAATCAAAAAGGTTTTGACTCCAGCTGAGGCTTATGATATGCAAAGAGATGTTAGGGTCAGGTCGCAAGTCACTGGTGTCCAGCTGGCTGGCAAGAGCAGGATCTGTCAAGGTAGACTTGGGGATCAAATATGGGGAGCCTGTAGGGTTGGCTAAGTGGAGATGGGGTCAAACAGTCTGCATAGAGCAAGACCCTACCTCAAAAAGCAAAACAAAGCTGGGTATAGTGGCCCACGCCTTTAATCCTAGCACTTAGGAGGCAGAGGTAGGAGGATTGTCATGAGTTTGAAGCCACTCTGAGACTACATAGTGAATCCCAGGTCAGCCTGGGCTAGAGTGAGACCTTACCTCAAAAAAACAACAAAACAACAAAACAACAACAACAACAACAACAACAAAAAACAAACAAATAATCTTTGCCGTATTATTTACCTTATTACTGGGACAAAATAGCCAACAAAGGTCAGTTTAAGGAAGCAAGAGTTTATTTTAACTTAAAGTTCCTGAATGTAGTTCATCATGGTGGGAAAGTCTCCCATGCTTGTACAGAACTGCTTTTAACTGATGAGCCATTTTTTAAGTTATTTATTTTGAGAGAGCGAGTGAGAGAGAAAGAGTACGCCAGGGCCTTCAGCCCTGCTAACAAACTCCAGACATCTGTGCCCTCTTGTGTTCATGTGCGATGTTATACGCTTGCATCACTGCTTTTGGCTATGTGGGACCTGGAGACTCAAACATAAGTTCTTAGGCTTTGCAGGCAAGTGCCTTAACCACTAAGCCATCTCTCTCCAGCCCTGCTAGGCCATTGTTTAAAATTAGTGATAGATGCTAAAAATGTTCAAATGTCTTATAAAAATAAATACAAATATAGAGTTAGCTTACTTGGGACTATCAAGACTAAACTACTAATTCTTTATTATTTTAACTACTGTTCAATGAGTAATTCATTTGTGCTGGCATCATGAGGAAATTTATCCATCAATGATGTTATATTTAGCCTTCCTTTTGAAATATTATTTAGATTTGCTTTTTATATATCAGTTGTGTTTCTAGCCTTTTAAAATAGTGATTACCTTTCCTTCTAGAATATGTGTTTCTGTTTATCTTATTTCTTCTTGCTGACAGTAAAAAAAAAAATTGAATAATGTTCACTTCACAAATTATATATATAATAGTCTCATTCCTTGAAAGTCATATGGTAAGCTACATTAAGGTACCTGTGTAGCTTTTCTGTGTAAATTGTAATGTCTTTGTGAGGTAAACTCTCTCTCATACACACACACACACACACACACACACACACACACACACACACACACACTCCCCTTTGAGGTTTAAGAAACTGCATACAGAAATGTGATACTTACTATAATAATAATTCTACAAATATAAAGGAGGTACCAGCTCTTGAAATGCATTTTTCTCTTTTCACACTTCATTACAGGAAGCATATTCTTTAATTGAGAAGGTTGAAGCAGAACAAAATACCCTGTATTCCTATCAGAAGTATTTGGAAAGTTCAAAATCAAAGCGGAGCAGAATCCCTCCCCCACCTATCCTGCTATCCCGATCCCACTGTTCTGTGACTCTCAAGCCTGCCCCATTCATTTCAGATGTCAAGGTACGCTGCCTCTCAGGGGCTTTGCCTAGTACAGAGCAACATGAGTGCTTGTGAGTATAAGAGCAGGTCTTTTTATTGCTTTTAGGATCTGGATAGTCTTATTGATAAGCACAGTACATCATGAGAACATCATATTAATATTTTCTTGTCTTACCTAAGTAGTGCCTTCTTGTTATTTTTACTTTTATGTCACTTATGCAATGTCCTATAAAGCCATACTTTAACCAAATTTATGGTAAGGAGAAACAATAGGGAAACAGTTCTATGTATGTATCTTTGTCACCATGACATAGTTGTTTGGTGACATCCTGTTGTGCTCAAGACGGAGTGGACTCACATCAGGTGCACTCTGACATCTGAAGAGGGGGAGTTACTGTGAGAACCAGTGATGGAAACTAGGGATTCAGTGTGGAAACTGAAAATCTTCCAGGTGCATATGGACTTACAGTGCAAACAAATCACGATTCTAACCGTATCTTTTATTTATTTATTTATTTTAAAATATTTTTTGTTCATTTTTATTTATTTATTTGAGAGTGATGGAGAGAGAAGGAGAGAAAGAGACAGATAGAGGGAGAATGGGCGCGCCAAGGCTTCTAGCCACAGCAAACGAACTCCAGACGCGTGCACCTCTTGTGCATCAGGCTAACGTGGGTCCTAGGGAATCAAGCCTCGAACCAGAGTCCTTAGGTTTCACAGGCAAGCGCTTAACCACTAAGCCATCTCTCCAGCCCAACCTAACCATATCTTCTATCACAAATATTTATGCATTTATGGATTAACCCTCTTCTTCCATCCACAGTGTCCTGGAACTTGGCCTAAATAGGAGTAAAACTCAAGATTTAGTTTTCTAACAAAAAATAGACTCCAGCTATATATATATATATACGTTTGTTTTTGTTTCCAAGGTAGGATCTCATTCTAGCCTAGGCTGACCTGGCACTCATTCTGTAGTCGCAGGCTGGCCTCAAACTCACAGCGATTCTATTACCTATGCCTCCAGAGAGCTGGGATTAAAAGCACCTGGCTAATTGATATTTTAAATATTTAATTTTCCTCTTTTGGATGATAAGTATTGTGTACTCTGATGCTGTGTACAAAAGTAAAATTTTGTCTCATTTATCTTTAGGGCATTTTGCACACTAAGACCTTGAACTCAGGCACATTCCAGCTATGCTCTTTAGAAGAACAGCTTTAGGAAGGGCAGACACATTTTCTGATGTGGTGGTTCTTTTTTTCCATTTGTAAAGTGTGCTTGTTTTGAAAATGAGCTGAGATAATGTGTAATGTTCACGGCATATTAACTAATTTCTTTTTTACTAGTGTTAAAATGTATAGTGAAGCTTATAAAAATATTGGAGTTATAGACCAGTTACATTATTTGGTGATAATTTTCATTAGTTCTGTTAAGGAATTTTTTTTTTTGAGTGTTTGATCTACCAACTTCTGTGAGGTAACTGAGGTACAAAGTGAAACATGGATAAAATGTGCCTCTTTCTCTGAGGAACTTCAGACTAATGGGAGGTAGACATCAGAGAATGATACCACCTTCATGTTTTCTTAATTGTAGGAATAATAATGCTCATCTTACACATAGTTATGCTAGTATAAATGTTACCCTTATCTCAACTTGGGAGTTTCTGAGAAACTGTTCAAAGTAGGGCTTCACAATGAAGAAAAATGAAATTTGCAGAAAAATGGAAGGATCTGGAATGACTTATATTAAATGAGGTTAACCATATTCAGAAAGTTTTCAAACTACATGTTTTTTTTCTCATATGGGCATCCTAGCTTGTAATACTTTTATAGTGCATATAAAGAATGGGGAGCAAATAGAAAATCTAAGATGCTAGAAAGGCGACTGAGCGAGTCATGAGAAGAAGGAGGGGGGATAAGGAAGTGCAAAAGGACACATGTGCCTCGTAAACAGAAAGGAAGTGGGGAGGCCACCAGGGAAGGAGACTCCATTAAAACAAATTGTGTTTGAAAATTTAATAGTGAAATCCCTGCATGCTGATTAAAAAATTAAATAAATTAAAATAAAATAACATCAATCTAAAAAACAGGGTTTCACTGATCTTGGAATATCAGTACCGAATTAAGACTTATTTTTTTTTGAGGTAGGGTCTCACTCTAGTTCATGCTGACCTAGAATTCACCATGTAGTCTCAGGGTGGCCTTGAACTCATGGTGATCCTCCTGTTTCTGCCTCCCCAGTGCTGGGATTAAAGGTGCATGTCACCATGCCCAGCATGACTTAAGTTTTATACATTTCAGTTTAGTGACTATTTTATTTTATAATGCTTGAATATAGGAAGACATAGAACCTCATATTTGACATGTAGTTCTAGCACCTGTCAAATGGCACATATATGCAATTTATGTAAATTACATATTAGGAGAATTGTCTCAAGAAAGATGACCTGCTGTTTCCTGATTTCAGCACTAGGTGGTGCTATGGGCTTAAGTAAATTTCCTGGTTTGCAGTTCCGCCATTTTTTGTTTTGTCAAGGCTTCTTGTTAAGCCATTCATTTCATTAAAATCTGTTTTCATCATTGGGAATGCTGCTGTTATTTGCATCATTTATAAAATCTTATTTACAAAGTTAGTAATTTGTCTATGACGTCTCCTCCTTTTGTTGATTCTAATTACATGCTGGTTCCTTGGATTTTATGTTGAACTAAGATGTTTCCACCAGTGGAGCAAAATAAAAATATAAAATCTGCTTATAAAAATGCTTCTAGGTAGCATTTGTCCTCTGGATTCTGTTTTTTATAGCATTACTTAAAGCAATAACGATCTGTCATACAGCAGTCTTCCTCCCTTTCTTTTTACATGACTAATCAAGGGAACTTAGTTCTATTTTTTTGAGAGTCATCTGAGTTTTACCCCGTACATACAGCTTCCTTGTTACTTTAGCAGTTCTCTCCCTGTTAAGTTATCCTGTCTTTAGCTAGTGCTCTTACTGGTATATATCACCCTCCCCTGAAAAATTTCCTGTGGAAACACAAAGGCCGACCACTTGTACCAGAAACTATAATTGTTTGAAGCTAGGCATGCCTGGGTATTTGTAAATTAAGAAAATAGAGCCAGGCGTGGTGGCAGAGGTAGGAGGATCGCCGTGAATTCGAGGCTACCTTGAGTGAATTCCAGGCCAGCCTGAGCTAGAGTGAGGCCCTACCTTGAAAAACTAAAGGAAAAAAATAAAAAAGAAAAGAAAATGGCTGATTTTGTGCAAACATAATTTTTAAAAAGTGATTCAGTGCATAGTTAGGGTTCAGGCCCTATTAGGAGTTTTGGGTTGACTAGGGGAAGGAGATGCAGGAATAGCTGTACAAAGCACTTACTGCTTCTCCTCCAGGGAGGTCTAAGTAGAAGAGAAAGCCACCGTGGTGACCCCCAGCCCCACACTATGGTTTATCGATGCTGTCAACTCCATTATTCATCAGCTGACTTCCTTCCCCCTACAGTGAGAATGTATCTCATTCTAATAGTGTATCTCCATTATTTTGGCATCTAGGCAGAAGGGCTGTTGTCTAAAATAATCAAATTTAAGTTTGATTGCTTCTATGGGATTTGTATTTTGTGTCTGGCTGATGGTTTTATTTTTAAATTATGAAAATAATGGTATAATTTAGGAAGTTACATAATTGAGAAAATATTGCTGATAATTTTATCTTTTTACTTGGCAAGCAATACCATAATTCACTACATTTTCTTCCAGGCTTAATATATACACATATGTAGTACTTCATTATAAAAATATATGTCATTTAATATACTATTTTTCATTTACCCTTGTGTCATATATTGTTATATAAGCTATGAAGATCCCTTCACTGATACCTTTTTTCTTCTAATCATAATTTAAGTTCATCAAGATTAAGTTGTCTTTGGAGCCAACTTCCACCTCTGTTTGCTCTGGAGCAAAGTGATTCATCTTCATTTTACATGACAGTACAGATGATATGAATATTAGACACCTAATTTAAAAAATATTTTTACTTAGGGTTTCTTTAGCCTAGACTCACCTGGAACTCACTCTGTAGTCCAGGCTGGCCTCAAATTTTTGGTCATCCTCTTATGTTACATCCTGAGTGCTGGCATTAAAGGTGTGCATTGGGCTGGAGAGATGGCTTAGCGGTTAAGCGCTTGCCTGTGAAGCCTAAGGACCCTGGTTCGAGGCTTGGTTCCCCAGGTCCCACGTTAGCCAGATGCACAAGGGGGCACACACGTCTGGAGTTTGTTTGCAGAGGCTGGAAGCCCTGGTGCGTCCATTCTCTCTCTCTCCCTCTGTCTTTCTCTCTGTGTCTGTTGCTCTCAAATAAATAAATAAAAATTAAAAAAAAAAAATAAAGGTGTGCACTAACACACCCAGGTTAGCCTCTTGATTTTTTGACATTGTTGCCAAAAACATATATTGAAAAAAAGGCAACTTTGTTCACAAGTTCACACATGATGGTGGCCCCACTAGAAATCCACATGCAGATAAATGAAATTGACCCATATCTCTCACCCTTTACAAAACTCCATTTAAAATGGATCAAAGACTTTAATATGAGACCCAACACTAATATATGAGAAACACTTCAAAATATAGGCATAGGCAAGGATTTTCTGAAAAAGGCTTAATAGCTCAGGAAATAAAACCAAAAATTGGTAATTGCATGAATTTATAAAGCTTCTGCAATCAGAACAATTAAGTGAAGAGACAGTTTACAGAGTGGGGAAAATCTCTGCTAGCTATACATCTTACAGTTGATGGATATGTAGACTATATGAAGAACTTGTTTTGCTTGTGTGTAAATGTGTGTGGGATATATATATATACACACACACATACATCTATGTGCCCATATGGTATGTGATGCTCTCACCTGTGGAAAGAGGTGCTAGTCTATGGTGGCTGGAACTCTGTTTTTTTCTGCACCCACTTCTCCAGTTCTCTTTGTGAGACTAGGACTATACTCTTCCATATCCAGCTGCTTACATGGGGTCTGGAGATTTGAACTTGGGTGGTTTCTGGTCCTCGGGACCTCATACTTGCCCAGGAAACACACTTAACCACTGAGTCATCTCTTTATTACTATGTAAAGAACCTAAAAGACTAAATATCAGGAAAACAAACAACCAAATTAATAAACAGGCTAATGAAATGAACAGACAGTTCTCAAAAGATAAAGTACAGATGGCTATTAAGCATATAAAAAAGTACAACATTATTAGCCATTATAGAAAGCTAATTAAAACAATGTTGAGATTCCATTTCATCCCACCCAGAATGGCCATCATTAAGAAAACAAATAATGGACTGGAGAGATTGCTTAATGGTTAAGGCATTTGCCTGGGAAACAAAAAGACCCAGGTTCTATTCCCCAAGAATGACATAAGTCTAATGCACAAGATGGCACATGATTCTGGAGTCGGTTTGCAGTGGCTGGAGGCCCTGGTGTGCCTATTCTCTCTCTTCCTCTCTCTCTCTCTTTCAAATAAATAAATAAAATACTTAAAAAATATGAAAAAAAGCAAGACTATGTGTTGGGGGATGAATGGGAATAACAGAAAGAGGGAAGGAGAGTAAAGGGAGAGTGAGTATGGTTAAAGTTCATGACATAATTATGTGGATATGTCTTTATGAAGCCCATTGCAATGTGCAGTGAATACATACCTACAACAAAGGAAAATGTATATGAAAATCTCCCATTAACACTTAGTACAAAGGAGCTGCTATTTAATAATTGCTGCCCAACTAATTATAGTCATAATAAGTAACAACAAGCTTTTTTGTTTTGAGTATCTTAGATAAACAAGCCTTTGCTTTTCACTTTGTAGATTAAATCTGTTTATGTATTGTAAACTTAGATATACTATTAACAAAGATTTCATATTTTTCTTTAGAAACTTATTCCTTTTGCTATGTTCACACAAAAGCAATCCAGTGCTGCTAACAGACTCCAGGTGACAGGCTCATCTCTCCTCTGCAGGTGTGCTGGTACTGCATATTGGGTTGCAAAGCAGAAGGAAGTTATGCAAAAGTCAGGCTAAACAATAATCACCTCCCCAATTCTGGAGAAGCGGTATGTCATGCTCAATGACAGGAAATCTTACCGAGCCTTATTAATGACAACTAAGTGTGTTTTCCCATTATGAATCTATTATTTCAGTGAATTGACACAGGTTTCAATTGAATCATAACTAAGATCCAACAGTGAAAGAAAAAGCTTCACCCAATTATGTTTTAAAAGTCTCATTACCTTATTTTCTCATAGATACCAGCCGATGGTAAAAGCATCTTTGAAGTCAAAGGCTTAGAGACTAATGAAAAATACGTGTTTGCAGTGGCTGCCTATTCTTCCACTGGGAAGTTGGTGGGTGATGCTGTTGGAGAGACAACTAAACCAGTTCTAATTTACCCACCCCTCTCTGCTGTGACTGCTCGCATGTACCTCACACAGGTACAAGAATTTGCTGCATTTTGTTTCACTGTATATTTCTTCCTGTTAAGCATTGCTAAAAAATTTCTAATGGAGGAAAATCACAACAGGTATTTTAAATCTCCTATAATACATATCTTTCATGATTGAGGTTTAGGTTCCATAAAATAGGAATTGTCCGTTCTCTTATTAGTGAATTTGCTTTCTTATAGTAACATTTATTCCCCAAGAGTACAAAGGTAATATATAATATTTTTTGAGAATTTAAAAAATATCAAAAGGCATGTAGAAGAAAATAAATGTTATTTGCTACTACCCAAAGTAGCAGATCATATGCCAGGGCAGTTCTGACAATGTCTGTTCTTAGTTGTCACAACCTAGTGGGTAGATAGTGGTATCTAGTGAGTACAGGCTAGGAATGCTGACATGCACCCTACATTGCAATGGAGACAGCCCCTCTCAATAAAGAATTATTCAACACATGCTGAGGATGTAATTCAGCAGTAGCAGGATATTTTTCCTAGCATGTACAATATCCTGAGTTTAATTCTGAACACTGCCTTCCAAAAATTATCCAATATAAAAATGTGAGTAGCAGCAGGGTTGTGAAAACCTGACCCAGAGACATCCTGTCATCTTTGTACATCTATTTGTCAATCAATTTATCTATCTATCTATCTAACTATCATCTATCATGCCTATGTATGTATGCACTGTTTATTATCTATATATCATCTTTCGATCATCTATGCATATGCATACATACATATATATAAATTTTAGGATGCTGTGTAATTTTAATTATACATATTATTACATGATATTTTCATTTAATATATATAATCAACATCTCTCAACCTCATTAAGAATATTCCACGTTTTTTTTTTTCAGTTTTTAAAGCTCACATTTGTATTTATTTATTTGATGGAGAGACAGAAAGAAGGGCAGACAGAAAGAGAGTGAGTATGGATGTGTCAGGGCCTCCTATAACTCCAAACAAACTCCAGATGCATGTACCACTTTGCATATCTGGATTTATGTGGGAATTGGGAAATTGGACTCAGGTCATCAGGCTTTGCAAGAAAGTGCCTTTAACCACTGAGCAATCTCTTTAGCCACCCAAAGTATTTTTCACTGACTGTGGCATTATATGTAAATATATATACCATATTTTACTTAATAATTCTTTTACTGGACATTTATACATTTTCTAGTATTTTGCTATTACTAAAAAGCTATAATGCATAACATTGCATGGAAGTCTTTACATGGATCCATGGTTGTTTTCTTTTTTAAAAAAATTTATTTATATTCATTTATTTGAGAGGTGGGGAGAAAGAGGCAGCTAGAGCGAATGGGCACACCAGGGCCTCCAGTCTCTGCAAACAAACTCCAGACGCATGTGCTACCTCATGCATCTGTCTAATAGGGGTACTGGGGAATTGAACCTGGGTTCTTAGGCTTCTCAGGCAAGTGCTTTAACTGCTAAGCCATCTCTCCAGCCATGGTTATTCTGTTAAGCTAAAGAACTTCATAGAGGGGAACTTGCTAGGTCTATAGAGACAGATATTTCTGAGTTCAAGTTCAAGCTTCTTATAGTAGCCATGTGATACTGAGGAAGTATGAGGAAGTAGTGTTTTTTTTTTTTTTTTTTAATCTTTGTGTCTGGGCATGATGTGAGTATGTATGCTCATGTGGGTGTGTACATGTGGAGGTGCACAGGTAGAGCTGAGAAGACAACCGCTCAGGTCAGTACTCACCTTCCACTCTGTTGAGATAGGCTCTTTTTAAAAAAAATATTTTATTTTTATTTATTTATTTGACAGAGAAAGAGGGAGGGAGGGAGGGAGAGAGAGAGAGAGAGAGAGAGAAAGAGAGAGAGAGAGAGAGAGAGAGAGAGAGAGAGAGAGAGAGAGAGAGAGAGAAGGACATGTGGACATGCCAGGGCCTCCAGCCATTGCAAACAAACTCCAGACCTGTGGGCCCCTTTGTGCATCTGGCTAACATGGGTCCTGGAGAGTCGAACCGGGATCCTTTGGCTTTGCAGGCGAGGCAAACGCCTTATCTGCTAAGCCATCTCTCTAGCCCGAGATAGGGTCTTTTTTTTTTCACTGCTGCACGAAACTGGCCTGACTGAGGACTTTTTAGCCAATGAGCCATTTCCCCATTCCCATCAGCAACTAATTTTTATCTGTGAAGTGGGGATAATAGTGGTACCTTCCACAGGTACTAAGTATATCAAATGTCCCAGAGTAAACACTGTATTGTTATTTTTAGTTATAAATATACCTATGACTCATATTTCCTCTGAAATAGCCATTGTCTTACTTAAAACATGCCGCCTGTGAATAGGACATTAGAGTGGCTCATTGACTTAGGTCTTAGGCATCTTGTTTTAAGCCATTGTTGGCTGTGGAGAAGATGGCTATTCTAAAATTTATCCTATTTCTACTGTGCTATTTTTCTCTTAATAGTTGATAAGTATTATAAGCTTGGATCTCAGTGGCTTTTTATATGATCATATTTTTCAAAGAAAATTAAATTGACAGAATTGCTAGGATTTGTCTGGCATTGGTGTAACATGTCATATTGGCTCATGATTTTCTGATATTTTGATTTCTTTGGAATTTAATATATTCTCTAATTTGCAGTGATGGACTTAGTGTGAATAACTGAATATTTCATCAAGACCTAATTTTTCTCCAGGGAGTGGTTTGACTCTTGGGTTTCATTTGGCAGAACTTTCATTGAAAGTTAATAAAATGAAGCCCAAGCTATACTGCTGTGGTAATGAGAAGTGTCACGAAGTAATGACCTGTGTTTCTTTATTGACACTATATCTGCAGCTCTCTAGTTTATTGATGACAGTTTATGGGCATTTTCTCATAAATGTTAAGTGGCTAAAGCAAAAATTTCTTACTTATTAAACTTCCTTAATTTATAACTTAAGATTAAGCTTTTAAATTCCAACTTAATATACTTTTCTTCTGAAAGTATAATTCAGATTTCATAAGAGTGGTTAGTATTAGTTTCAAGACAACTATGTTCATTAAAACATCATAAATATTACAAAGTAAAATATAAACATATTTCCATAAATACCTTTAGTTAATCTGGTTTGGGGTTTTTTTTTTCTTTATTTTTCTTTATTTATTTGAGAGTGACAGACAGAGAAAGAGGCAGAGAGAGAGAATGATTGCAAATGGGCGCACCAGGGCCTCCAGTCACTGCAAATGAACTCCAGACACATGCACCCCCCTGTGCATGTGGCTAACATGGGTCCTGGGGAATCAAGCCTCAAACCGGGGTCCTTAGGTTTCACAGGCAAGCGCTTAACCATTAAGCCATCTCTCCAGCCCTGGTTTTGGGGATTTTTAAAGTTGTACTTTTACTCAAAGTTCTTTGATAAACATTAATAAAGTCAGATGGATAACAAAATTTCCCATTAATGTAGAAACTTAGCAACTTAGTCAGTTTGGAATTTTTTTTCCTGAGGAACCTTTTACAAATATATATATATATATATATATGTTCTTTTTGGTTTTTCAAGGTAGGGTCTTATTCTAGCTCAAGCTGACCTGGAATTCACTATGTAGTCTCAGGGTGGCCTCAAACTCACAGAAATCCTCCTACCTCAGCCTCCTGAGTGCTGGGCCCGACTCCACAAGTATATTTTTAATTAATATTTAATTAATGTTTTGGGGGGCCTAATTCCTTTTTACTATAGTACTTATTATTTAAAAATACTCACACTGGGTCTGGGAGATGGTTAAATTGGTAAAGTGTTTGCTATGCAAGCATGCTGAATTTGGATCGCCAGTATTCACCTTAAATTTGGGCATCAAGGAGACGACCTGAAATTCCACCACTGAGCAGGCAGAGGCATGAGAATCTAGTGACTTGCTGGCTAGCTAGTTAGCTGTAGTAGTGAGCTCTGGGTTCAGTGAGAAAACTTGTCTTAAAAAAATTGTGGAGGGTGACCGAGGAAGACACCCAACATTGACCTCTGGCCTCTACATGCATGTGTACATATGTGCATACATTCCACAACTGCACCCACACATATTTGAAAACACATGTACATATGCATATCATGTACACACATGCAAGAAAAGTTTCAACTTGTTTTCAAGGCATTTTGACAGAAATAAATGCCCCACTGCCCATTTTTCTTCAAATTCTGACCCATCTCTCCAATCTCTCCTAAAGGTTCTGTGGTCATTTCCACTACTGGTTCTTCCCGCATCCCATCAAAACTGTGCCAGCCTGGATCTTTTTCTTGCCTTAAGTTTCAACTCAAGTACTCCTTCCCTTTTGAAGCCTCCATTTTCATCTTCCAAATCTCCACAGTAGTTATTCTTTATCACTTCTCTGTGGTTTTGTGTGGTCTATGCCTTTACCTTGATTCTAGTTACATGGCATTTGAGGCCATCCCGGAGGACTGCAGAATCTGCTCCTTCCGTGTTTAGCTAAGAATAAAAGCTTCACGAAAGCTTGCTGGTCGGTGAATTATGACAAGTCATTTGGCAGACCAGAGACATTCTGTTTCTGTATGTTTTTTCCTAGGAGTGGAAAACATTCAAGTAACACAATATTTACATGCTCAATCCAACGAACTTATTTATTCTTTTTTCCCTGACCTGCTTTCATAAAGGATTAGAAGCTGCACACAATTCATTCTGCGAATGTTTATACCTTTATATATATGCATTTAAACAGGATCACTTTTAGAAATGTCTTTACAGACATGTATTTTATCAAAAGAAATGGGTCCTCCCGAGTTTCTGCACTCCACCACTGAAATTATTTTGCTTAATTGTTAAGTTTGTTAAAAAGACAGGACTGGGCTGGAGAGATGGCTTAGCAGTTAAGCGCTTGCCTGTGAAGCCTAAGGACCCCGGTTCGAGGCTTGGTTCCCCAGGTCCCACGTTAGCCAGATGCACAAGGGGGTGCACGCGTCTGGAGTTCGTTTGCAGTGGCTGGAAGCCCTGGCGCGCCCATTCTCTCTCTCTTCCTCTATCTGTCTTTCTCTCTGTGTCTGTTGCTCTCAAATAAATAAATTAAAAAAAAAAAAGACAGGACTTCCTGGAAAGCGTTTCTGTTTTATTCTTTGTGCTTTTCAGCTGTGAACCCTTCCTTGCACAAAAGCACTGAAAGTGTCAGTCAGAATGAGAAAAGAATGAGGTAGATTTCATATATCAGGTTGGGGAAATTTGATTGTTTCTCTTGGAACAGATTGTTCATTATAACAGTATCTATAATAAATGGAGCACTCTGCTGAGATAGATGAAAATGAAATTAATTTGGCTCAGATGTGATCTTTGTTTTGCTTATGAGGATTTGAAAAATCCTTACAGAGTTTCAAATTTCCATGCAATTTAGAAATAAAAGAGATTTCAAAATGCATCTGCTTTTCTCACCAGCGGCCATCTCGCTCCCTCACCACAGTGCCGTGAAACAGAACAGCAAGTGGGAATACCTGCACATGAAATTAGCATGTGACAGGGCCATATTAGAATTCTGCTTTAAAATATCCATATCCCAGATTGGAAGATCACATGAGATAATGTGCTTTTCATTACAGGTTGCCTATCAGATCGGTAGCTATGAGCTGGCCAAGAAAGTTTTCTCACCAGCTTGGGATTATTTTGTTGCTTCACCCCCTCAGGATGAGCAGTCTGTTATTTGCTTAAGCAATATCATGACAGTAACGCAGAGAAGGTAATTATAAAGATTATTTTAAAATACTAATTTGTTTACTGAAGTTATAGGTGGTGGCTATGAAGCCCTGAATGAATGTATTTTCATTATCATGTTAAGGCAGTCCATTTAAAATTATATCTAGTCAGAATGATAAAAGTGTGCATTCCAAGATCTTCATTTTTTGCTAGAAATCTCCTGGCTTGAGTCAGGAAAAACAACGACAACATACAGAGAGAAGTTATAGAATAAAAGTGCCAAATGTTATCAGTCATGCAAGGAGACAAAAATATTCACTGGAGACTTTTGAAATGGACCAGATAAAGTTGGGATTGAGGTGAGAGTTAAGGTCAGGGTTGGTGTGTAGACCGTGATTGTGAAGGTTCTCCTTTGCTTAAAATAAGCTCCCAGGGTTAGACCATCAGTAAGTGCAAATAAGCTGGTGGAAGCTATACAATATACAATGGTTTTTGTTTAAGAGCAGCCTCAGACAGAAGCACTAATATAATTGCAGGCTACATCTCAACAAAATTCAGAATAAAAACTACTTTACCTGCTTATTAATGCCTGAAATTCTTTGGATGGGAAGAGAAGACCAGGACCAGGACTAGGGAGATGGCTCAGTTAGTGAAATGCTTGCCATGGAAGTGCAAGAACCCGAGTCTGGATGCCCCGCCCCATGTAAATGCCACGCAGGATGGAAACCCTTCTATAGTCCCCGTGCTATGAAGGCACTTTAACTAGACTAGCCAAATTAGTGAGCTCTGCATTCAAGTGAGAGACCTTGTCTTAATAAATAAGTCAGTGAATAATTGAGGAAGACATATAACATCAACCTTTATTTGCACATGCTCCTGAACACATGTGTAGCCATGTACATATGGACATATAAACATGTACATATTTACACCAGGCACACGTACAGATGCAAAAAAGACATCAAACCCTTCATTCCTCAAAGTTAATAGAAAAGGCAAATGTTGTGTTTATCAAGGTATTAATAATTTCTTCTTACATAAAGGTATAATTCTGTTTCCATTCAATAAATGTTGACTTAGCATTTGCCATGTGCAAGGATCTTGGACTCTCTAGGATAATGAGCTGAGTGGGATTTTAAGAGAAGGAAGATGCAGGACTTAGATTTTTAAAAATATATTTATTTATTTGAGAGAGCTAGAGAGAAAGATGGAGAGAGAGAGAGAGAGAGAGAGAGAGAGAGAGAGAGAGAGAGAGAGAGAGAGAGAGAGAGATAATTGGCATACCAGTGCATCCAGCCACTGCAAACGAACTCCAGAAGCATGCACCACCTTATACATCTGGCTTATGTGGGTCCATGGGAATCAAAACTAGGTCCTTGGCTTTGCAGGCAAATGGCTTAACTACTATGCCATCTTTCCAGCCCCAGGATTTAGATTTTTATGTGACTTGTAGAAGAGGAGAAGGAGCGAAGAGATTGTGATCTCAGGTTAACTGGGACGTCTATGACGTTTACTAAGGGCACATAAGAGGTAGACTGAGTGCTGACAGGAAGATAATGGACATTTTGCCTCTGGTTTTCCAGCAAGATGTCTTTATGGATTAGAGATGTCAGGAAATGTATTTGTTTAGTGCTGGCTGCCATTCAGGAGCCAGTCACAGTCAGATGTAGCTATTTAGAATTTGTCCATGAAGGTCATCATGGAAATATTGAAAGTGAGCCCCATCTCTCTGGGTGACTGTTGAGAAGAAAAGATACAAGGGTGGCATTGAATCCTGACAATTTAAGGGACAGGTGAAAGAGGTGGAACAATGAAAGGCCATTGAAAAGTTGCTGACGAGAAGATAAAAATCCAGGAAAATGCACTGCCAAGGGGAGTGAGAGTTTTACCTGGGGGACAACACGCCGTATCAGATGCTAAGGACAGGCCAGGCTCAAGGCAGTGCTGAGTAGGATGGAAACCAGGAGGCAGACTTCAAAATTTGGAGGACACCAGTGAATTCAAGAGCCATGGCATGATGGCTTGAAAGTGATTGGCTAAGTATATGAAAATGGATAATTATAATGAGCAAAAGCCACTCATGTGGCACTGGGTGGGAAGGAGAGGAGGGAAGCAGACAGAAGGTTAAGAGGGAAGGCAGGCTTACAGGAAGAAGTTGCAGGGTACATGGAAGAGAACCAGTGCAGAGGGAGGAGCTGAAGATACAAGAAAATGCTGCTGACACTAATGCTGTCATGCTAGAGCCAGGAAGGCATGAGAGGTCAGGTGAGTTAGAACACTTTTATGGGGAATGTACACAAGGAGTTGTCTAAGGTAAGTGCAAGTGTTCATGGGAAGCACAGTGACATAGCTAATGGTATATGACATGTATTTGTAGTGATCCTTAATGGCTGAGAGTCCCATTTGACTCACCTTTATATCCCAGGGTCTAGGACATACATGGCTTTTCAACAAATTCCACTTTGAATGAAAGGATGAAGAAGTAGATAAATGACTTATGTAACAGGAATATAAAAGCTTGTCAGTGACCTCCCTACAGGGTCAGACATGCTACAGAGGTGGTTGTAACCTAAGGTGCTGAGAACATTACTACTAAAAGATTGCCCCGAGTCTGAAGTAAGTAGGGGAGGAAAGCAAGCTAGGAGACCATAGGTTGGAATAAGGGTATGTGTCAAGATCATCATGACAACAAGAAAGTTTGCACTGTAGAGTAGGAGAACTGAAAAAAGCCCAGAGTTTAACATGGTGCAGCCATCTTCAGGTGTGAATAATGCGAATAAGGATGTCAGATCTGGTTTTATATCCGGTCATAGGATATGTAGGGTAGCTGTCACCTGCCACTTAAGAGAGAGGGTGGGTTTGTCACCAACTAAGCCTTGGACCAAGGAAGCAACAGTGGAAACAAAGAAGAAAGACTGCAGCTTTCAGTATTGCCAATGGTTGGTACTGTAGACTTCAATTAGAGAAGATAAATAGAAATAATCCAAGACTTATTAAAACTCTCTCTCCTTAATCATAACTGAGTTTGCTATAAATGATCCCAATTTCCATAAAGTTCAAAAATTAAAATACTGATCCTGTTCTCTAACCTTACTTGTAGTGATTTCATTATACTGGTAGAAAAGAAATTTATATATAAGAAAAAAAAGCCAGCATTTATTTTTATAGACCTGTGACATACTATTTTAGCAGCTTCTATTTCTTAATTGTGAGCTTGTGTTCAGTTTTAATTTAGGCAGCAGTTCAAGACCAGCTGTTCCATATGTGGTTGTTGCCAGTGGGGTCACTGTGTGGATGCTGAGAGCAACTAAACCTAAGAAGTGGAATACACGTGCTAGGCAGAAAATCCTGTGGTTCTACCTGTAACACCACTCGTTTCTCTTGCAGGCTGCATTTGGATATTTTGGCAGAAACTTCTTCAATCCTTTTATACCTTTTCCTTAGAAATATCTTTATAACAAGTGACATTAAAATTAAAGAAGAAAATCTTTTCTGTGATAACATTAAAGGCAATGAGATCTTCCCTGCCCAACAAGTAAGTCAACTCAAGTGACGAAAACCAAGTTGGTCTCATTGTTGCTCCTTGATATTTCAAGGTCATATTCTTTTGGGGACTGTGTGCTCTGTCTCGTGAGTGGACTAAGAGGATCCGGCACACGTATTGTTGCTTTATTTCATATTCCATGTAGGGTTTGCAGCCGTCGTTCATGTTTCTTTCCTTTCTAATTTACCTTTTTCCCCTGTAGACAAGAGTGGTATGTATTTCAGAATTCAAATCTGTGCAATATGTAAAGTGAAACCCCTGCAACTCTACCATCTGTAAGAATTTGGTGGTTTCATTTTCATATTTTTCCAATTTTTAAACTAGGCAAAGATAAAAACCCATTATTATGATTATTTGAAAATGGTATTTTGATCTACTTACTGTTCTGCAACTTGCTTTTTATATTTTGCATGTGCATGTGTGGTATGTGTCGTTTATGCACATGTGTGTATTGGAGTACACGTCCTGTGCATGTGTGTGTGCGGAGGCCAGAGGTTGGTGCAGTCTTTTTATCACTCACCCACATATTTCCATGAGATGGAGTTTGTGTCTAATCAGGAGCTGCTGTTTTCATTAGCCCCAGTGATTCTCTAGTCTCCACTTTCCACAGAACTGGGGTTGCAGGCATGTGTGGCCTTGTCCAGCAGTTTAATTGGGTGCTGAGAATAGAATATAGTTGATTGCAGGCCCTCTCAGGTCCTTAGGCTTGCACAGCAAGTGCTTTTAACTGCTGAGCTATCCCTCCCCTGGACCAATTTACCTTTTAATACTTATTATCATGGTCATTTTTTTTTTTTTTAGAGAAAGTGTGTGTGTGTGTGTGTGTGTGTGTGTGTGTGTGTGTGTGTGAGAGAGAGAGAGAGAGAGAGAGAGAGAGAGAGAGAGAGAGAGAGAGAGAGAGAATGATAAAGGGAAGAGAGAGAGAGAGATCATTGGCATGCCAGGGCCCCAGCCACTGAAGCCTAACTCCAGATGTTTGCGCCACCTTGTGGGCATGTATGTCCTTGCATTTGCCTTACCTTTGTGTGTCTGGCTTATGTGGGATCTGGAGAGATCGAACATGGGTCCTTAGGCTTTGCAGGCAAGCATCTTAACAGCTAAGCCATCTTTCCAGCCCTTGGTCATGTTTTTATGCTGTTATATACCAACACAACATGTTATTTTTAATTCTGACATTGCATTCCTCTATAGAGGTAGGAACTTAACATGTCACCTGTGGACAGACTCCCACATGGTTACAAACATGGTTCTGCGTAAATCTGCAACCCTATAGTGTTTTTAATTCTAATAATCATCTTACACAGTTCTAGCTAGAACTTCTTTGTTCTGTCTCTTCTTTGCTAGATACGGATGGTTTAGTCATCTTGCTTCTTTCCTTTTCTCTTTTGCAGTTGTTTCCCCTACCCATTAATTTGCTCATTCATTAATTAACCAATAAAAATGTTACATGAAGTTATGCCAGTGGGGAAAAAATGACCTTTTGCTTGAGATAAATTCACTGTTCTGCGAGCTCAAGTTTTTTTACCCACTTATCAGTTCCTACTACATTGCATTTGGTCTTTTCTTTCAGCAGATCCAGTCTGAAAAGGAAACCATTTTAATAGTGTTTTGGTAAATTATAAAATGCAGAATTACCATGCTAGGAAAAGCTAGTTGTGTAGAAATTTCTACTTTCCTTTTTGTATAATGTTGTAAATATTAATACAAGATAACAAACTCCTCAGGAAAGGAAAAGAAAAAAGAGAGAATTTCCTTTTTAAGTTGCTGCTAATCTTAATCTTAAACCAGTAACTTCACATTTTGTCATCATTTTTATTCAGGTAGCAAAAGTGTAATAGAATATTAGTCTGGATTTTTGAAAATTCACCTCTTTCACATGCATCAAAAAGGGAAATCAGAATTGTTACTCAAGTGGCTATAATATTGTTCAGATACTAAATTTTAATTATTTGTCACAATTTATGATTTTGAGAACCAGAATTTTTTCTGAAATTAAAATGTAGCCAAATTTTTGTCTTGCCAATAAAAATGAGTACCTTTTCTGTTGTTTGTGGTCCCTGTATTTTTTCCAAACTATCCTGATGCTTAATTCTAAGATTATGCTATATATATGTAGTATAATTGGAAAGTTATTCTTGTTCCTAAATTTACAGTTTCTTCATTCCATCATCCATGCTGTTGTTAAACATAAGGATCACATTTCCTACCCTTTCCTCTCTGTAGTGACATGTGGAGTTAAACACCCAGTATTTAGCTTGAGTAACAGCATATGCTTTTTTCAGATTGCTAGACTGAACGAATGTGAGAGAATACTAGTGGCATTGGACCTCAGCAACTTCCTCAATGATCCCAGCTATGCCCTCCAAGCAGTGACTCAGTGTTATGGCCTCCTCTCACCTATCATATATCACAATATTGTTCTGGTACCTGTTATACAGGTAAGGCTATCCCTCACCATGTGAGGTATTTTTATAATGACAATTCAGTATTTTATTATGGGAAAGAGAAGCAGTCTGTCCTTCATGAAGTACACATAAGCCAAAAAGCATGAAATTTTGAATAAATTTTATGTCTGAGAGAGCATAAAGAAGCATATAAAGTGTATTTCTTTGAACACATCCAGCCCCATTGCTGCTCAACATCAAATATTGGCGATAGTCATCTCTTCATTTTCACTTACCTCAGGATTGGGGAGATGGCTCAGTGAATAAAGCACCTGTGTTGCAAGCATGAGGGCCAGAGTTTAGATACCCAGCCCCTACATGAATGCAAAGTGGGTATGGTGATCCATCTGCAGTCCTGTTGCTTTGGACATGGAGACAGGGGATCCCTAGAGCAAGCTGGCTAGCTAAACTAGCTGAATTGGTGAGCTCTGATTTCAACTGAAAGACCCTAACTCAGTAAATAAAGCGGGAATGATCAGGGAAGACACTTGATGTCAGCCTCTGGTCTTCATGCACACTTGCACATAAGTATGCCCACACACATACATAATGCATAGACACCACACAGAAGGTAATTTTAGTTTTCATGTTCCTATAATTGCAGATCTGGTGGTGTGTCATCAACACATATTACTAAAGCTATTATAAGGGTGAAATTGCAGTGAATAGTTCAAAACAGAATTAGTGGTTGAGTTCCATTCCCATTTAAAGGAAGCAAATGGACATTTTAAATTTATGGTGTTAAAACAACCAGATATTCATGTGAAAGAAAGTAGAGTTGGACCCCTATTTGTGCCATATAAACATATCTAGTAGTATTCAAGGCATAAATATAAAATAGAGCAAAAAAAGAGAAACAAACAAATATGACAACACCCAGGAGATAACATGTGTAGTCCAGGTTTAGGGGAAAATGTTGTAAGTGGAACAAAAGTTCTAGAACCATAAAGAAGCTAAATGTGCCTAAAAGCACAGAACAAAGATAATAGGAAGGTGTGGATTTGGAAAGTGATTCGAAGTTAATGAAAGATAAAATATATATAAGTAAAGTCTTACAAATAGACAATAACATAGTAGAAAAATCAGCACAGAGTATGAATAAGTAATTCACAGATGAGCAAATCAAAATGTCTTAGAAACATAGAAAAAGATGCTCAAACATTAAATATTCCTAGAAATGCACATCACATTAACAATATAACAAGGTCTGTAACTTATTGCTGGTGAAAATGTATTATGACAATGACATTCTCTCTCATTGATGGAGAAATGTGAATTATTATAAGCTTTTGGATTTTGATAAAGCAACTTTAGATAAAATCTAATTTTAAACAAAATTAAAAACAAATATACCTGACATTGTCATTCCTCTACCGGTAATTTATCTCATTGAATATAATTTTAATAAAATTAAAAGTACACCTATCTGACAGAGCTATCACACTATAAGTTATGTATTCCACAGAATAAAATTGTTAGTTGCCAGAATGTTTCTTCTATCTGTTGTGCCCTAGATCTATGGACTCTACCTCCTGAGGATATGGTACCACAAAATGGTCGTTGACTTAGGGAGTTACTGTGGCCTGAAGGGCAGAGCCTCATCCTTACTTATGACAATCTATTCTTGGATGGTGATTCAATTGTTGTTTAAAGTTGGCACTCAAACATATTTCAGGGTATTTACTGTGGAGGTCTTAATGGTGGCAACAGTAGTGCTAGATTTTAAAATATCAGTGACAAAAGAGTTTAATTTGAGGACAATGAACTATGGTCGCTCCACACCAGATGATACCTTGTGGCCATTAGTGAAATGAAATAGAGTTAGCACTGTAGACTTGGAGGGATTTTTTTGAAAGACAAAGTTGAAAGAGAAATGCAAATGTGAGAAAAGCATATGTGAATATCATTTTATAAAACAGCATTTCTGTGTTTATATGTACATTGATACATACATATGTATATATGAGCTTTGAGAAACCTGCTACAGTATTACTATGATTTGGATGAGGTGTTCAATGGAGATAGAAGGTGATCTTGGAGGGGAGGAATTAAAAAAACATTAAACATACTCACCAATGTGCTGTAACAATGAAATATTCCTAGAATGGAAGCCTAAAGCCAGTAATGTGCCTTGAAAGAGCTGATGTACATCTGTTAATATATCCTTGGGTGGAATCAGAATGATGAGTGAATTGCTGCAATCTTATCTTTACATTTCTGATGATTATTTAGCTCAGAACTGTGATGTGATATTGAAACCTAAACTTAATACTCTAGCTCTTGATCAAATTCACAAACATATAATGTGACACATGGAAAAAAGGAGGTAAAGACTAATGTTAGTTGATTTTTCAGTTATATGATCATTTAGATTTGATTTTAAAGGAAAGTCTCATTTCAGGTACCTGTAACCCTATACTACTCTCTGTAGCTTTTCAAGGTCATCGTATGTCTGATGTGACCTTTAGTTTCCTGGATTCTATATTAGTTACTTTACTCACTAATGTGATCAAAGACCTGATTAGAATCAGCTTAAGGGAGGAAGGGCTTATCTGGCTTAAAGTTTATGAAGGGATACAGTATACCTTGGTAAGGACTGCATGAATGTAGGAAGAGGAAATGGCTGGTCCTATTGCATTTACAACCAGGAAGCAGAGGGAGTAAACAGGAAGTGGGACCAAGTTATTAAAACCTCAAGGCTTATGTCCAGTGACCCACTTACTCCAGCAAGGTTTCACCTAAAGTTTCCACAACCTTCTCAAACAATGCCACCAGCTGTCAACCAAGTGTTTATATCCATGAGACTATGGGGAACATATTACCTTCAATCTGTAACAGATACATACAGCATTTGGCCTATATATCTTATGATACTTGTGAAACTATGCTTTGTTTTATACTTATTTGGTGTTCTTTTGTAGTTTTCAAGTTTATTTAAATGGATGATATCTGAAAATTGAATATATCCATTCTATCTGTACATCTATTTTATCTATGTATATTCTTATGTATAATAAGTGCTATCCATAATTACTGATTCCAAGAACATTTAATAATTTCAAAGTCATATGATTTTATACTGAGTAGGTATGATATTTTGACACAAAAATCATTCATTGTTTCTGTTTTTCAGATCTTGATAAAGTGTATCGTGGTGTTGCAAGGAATACCAAATATTGTTCACTCAAGGAAACAAATGTCAAGTTTTGAGAGCGTGCAACACATGATAGCCTGTTGTATCTTCTACATGACAAAGGTAACTCATCTCTTTTGTCTGGTATAACATTTAGGAGTACTGAGAATGTCAAACTACTTTTAATCACAGTGATTAGAACTCTTAAAAATAGCATTTCAAAGAATTTTTTTAGATGAAAAGCTAATATGAAGTATGACCATCACAGGATAGTCATCTGTTGGTGAACTTTTTGATAAAATTGTGGTGCTCTATAAACCAAACTTTGACGTTACTGAAATAGTATTTATATATGTTCTGTCCATTGTATGTGGTCACATAGAATGTATGTTTCAAATCTCTAAAACATTAGTAATGCTTAGTATGTTGTCCTCAGTCTGCATATCACCTTGTTAGGATGTGATCACAATGGAACCCAAGGACAGATCTGCATGGGTGAACCAGCGTTTGGAGTGTGGGGGTGGGGGGACTTGGATATCCAGAGATCAAGCTGCATGGTTATGACTTAAGGGCCAATAAGTGAACAATGGGAATGATAATGTCATGAGATCAGAATGTAAAAATGATGTTAAAAGTAAAGGAAAGGACAGACTAGGGAGCAATTCCAAGACTGTAGTACCCTGAACTCAACTGTAGAAGTAAACTGAGACTATAATGAAGAACAGTGGCAAATATGGAGATCTAACCTAGGGAGAGGGTGATGAGAATGTACACTGATTTTTCATTGAAATTTGCCACTTCATTTAAGCTCATATGTATGTATGTATGTGTGTGTGTGTGTGTGTGTGTGTGTGTATATATATATATATAATATTTATATTTATATTTATTTATTTATCAGGTCCTTTTTTATTTATTTGTCTTATGTCCAAAGAATTACAGAGAACCTCATCATAGCAGAGAAATGGAATAAATCATAAATCATTGCTGGTACTAGGTTTCTAATTTGGGTAAGGAATGGTAGGTGGTATCCCACATAGAAATGCAGAAAGATCACTAAGGGCTGGGATAGTCCATGAAGGCTTCACCTAAGAGATGAGAGTCTTGGACATGTTCTAAGTAAGAGTTGCAAACTCAAGCATCTCCTAGGGCCCTATAGGCAAAATAATGCATGATTTTCTTGGATACAAGGCAAGGGTTGTTGAGTCTTGAGCTGAACTTGCAACAACTAAAATTCTTTAAAAAGAAAAGAAAAATAACAAACTAACACTGTATCATAATCAAGAAGCCTTAAGAGATATAAGCAAAAAGAAAAGTAATTAAGGGAGAGAGGGTTATGGGGCTGGACTTTCATTAGGTGGGAAGACCTGTGCACCAGGTGGTATAGGTGGAAGGCATGAGAATTCGTGTGAGCAAATGCACCTGGACACTCATTGACAGTTCAGTCTATTGCATCATCTGAGTGGGCTGGTTTGATGGGATAGACCATTCATGTGGAGCAATGGATTTCCAACCTGTTAACCTCAGACCTATTATAAGAGGTCTATGTGCCCATAGATATGTCTGACATTGTAATAGAATCCGTGGATTCCTGCAGATATGTTATTTTTTTTGCAAGTATGGGTGAAAATGATTGAAATAGTTATTTTTTTTTTTTGAGCTTTTAGTTAATGAGAAGCATCACTATAGCGATGTTGCCACAGCCCAGGGTATAAAGCCATTTACTTTAAGGTAAAGAAAATAGAGGACAATTCCCTGGCAGCAGACGCCACATCCCTGGCTTCTCCTGCTGAATTCCTGTATCAGGGAGTTAAAGGAGCTGAGCAGGCCTATTGGTAAAGCAGAGAGGCTCACCTTAGGGCAGACTATCTGGGGAAAGGGCATTTTATGGGACCTCATGTATGTTGGAAACCAAGAGATAGAGGCAGAAGCTTATTTATCCACATTTCTTGACTCAAATGTTTGGATCCTGAAAGGTTCTAGGACAGAATCCAGTGACACTTCAAAGGAAGGTCATTCACTTCTACCTGTCTGTGTTAGGTAATTCTCTCATGGTCTTTCTGTTTTGTCCAGAGAAACACTGCCCAGGTGGGCTGGCCTGACCTTAAGCTTGCCTCTGTGGAGGTCTGGTAACAGAGAGGCCTCCACTTCAGCAAAGTAAGCCATCGTTTGCTAGCTGTTCATGGCCTGACCTCAAGAGCTGGAAATAAGAGTAGTCTTTTGCCCACCCACTGGTTTACTACTGTTGCAGAGATCTGTGACCTGCCTTTGTCAGTGTGAGAGAATGTTAGCTGTTCACAAGGAGAAAAAGTAGAGATTCACTAAAGTGTTTCAGTGCGTCAAGGGAGGAAGGGCAAGCAAGCCTGAAATAGTTGTGTTATTTATCCCTCACTATGTGAGAAGAGATGAGACATGATGTACTTCCAATAGGAGACCAAGAAAACCTCCAAGTGAAAGCAATAAGATGGCCCAAATCAACTGAATAAGCGGATACTAGAGGATATCAAACTTCTTCAAGTGAACAAACATTCTTGATGAAGATCATGGTGACAGGGCTTTCTAGAGTCTTGAGTCAAATCTGAAGGCTCAAGAAATGCCTTACAATGTGGATCAGAGGTTCCCAGAGATGATAAATAAATTCAGCAAGCAGATTGAAAATTCATAGTATGAAAATGAAAGGACGCTGGGTGTCAGGCAGGACTCAGGTTAGAACACTCAGGTAGAGGGATGTTGGTGAGATTTCTGACGTCAGAGACTAAGGACAATCTTCAAGTCTTGAGACCCAAAGAACAGATTACTTGCAATGAAAAGAGAATCAACTAGTTTCAAACTTTTTTTTATCAGTCACACTAGAAGGGAAGACATGGAAACATTGTTTGTAGAATTCTGAAGGATAAACCCTAAGGTCCAAAATTAATAACCAGGAAAGATAGCATTCGTTTGTGAGGGCAAAAATAAACATTTTCAGCAGGGCAGCTATTTGAAAGGCATTCTGCCCATGAACTTATCTGAGGAAAACACTTGAGGAAATACTTTATCAAATGACAATTGCTTCAGAATAGAAATCCCAGGACAGGGATAAGACAAAGGGGAGAAGAATAATGGGAGCACTGAATCTCATAACATATGTATTATTAAAATTAAATAGACAATAATGAGGTGACTAGGCCTTTGTAATGTAAATGTTGAAGTAGAGATTCTTGAAAGAGGAGTCATATATAAAAGAATGACTTATTAACAACTGAGAACTAAAACCTGTGTTCTGTTTAGGTGGGATGTGCACAGGTAGATTTGTGGGCCATGGATGTATTAGTTATATATAAATATATATAGCACAGGATTATCATTTTCTTTGATATATCATGTATTTGTAAAGGTGATGGGAATATATCACTATCAACAGAATTTGGATTTTTAACTTGACAGGGAAAGGATAATTGAACTGGGGAGAATGAGAGAGAGGAACCAAGATCAGGGAATAAAAACAGGGAGGGAAAATGGCTAATTTAGTAAAAGTAAGAAGGAAGAAAAAGATTATTTAAATGGAAGCAATTAAGGTATGTATATTAGTGATTTAACAAAGTATAAGTGGTCTTAGAAGACAGAGACTACTAGGTGGGCTAAAATGCCTAGTTCTTTTTTTTTTTTTTTTGGACTCAACAGCGGAGACAGGCTTTATTGGGGAAAGCCAGAGGACTCTGGTCAGGCAGGTCAGAAGCAACTTTCCTTACAGACTAGGGGATACTTATGGGGCGGTGGATGTCACTGGAATTCTTTGGTAGCAGGGCGATCCACCTTGCCTCAGGGCTTGGGCCACTACATGAAAGTGACAATCTGACAGGTGATTTGGGACATTCCAGGAAAGTGCCAATGGGGGATGGGTGGCCTGGGTCATTCAGGGAAAGTGATCAATGGGTGGTTGGGTCACTTGGGAACCAGAGAGTTACAATGAAACGGCAGTCGGAGTGCAAAGATGGAGTCGTTATGGTCCTCACAATAACACTCATAGCAGGCACCGCATGACAAGGAATGGCTTGCCCCCACCCAATCTGAGTCGGTGACGTTTTCTTCTCCAACTCACACATGCGGGGGTCCCGAGGCACAGAAGGGACAACTTGCCCCGGGTCACGCGGCTGTAAGCCCGACAATGGGCACGACACGGTAACCTCCTCACCATAACCTCTTGAAACGGGCGCGAGCCCTCCCTGCGGATGGGGAGACTGAGGCTGGGAGAGCCCACCCCGCCCGCACTCACTCGGCCTCACGCAGGCGACGAAGCACACCTCCGCCGTCCGCCTCGGGCTCGGCCCGGGACCCGCCAGGCTCCGCCTCGCCCCCCGCCGCGACCGCCTTCCCCACCGCCCGCCTCCTCCGCGGGCCGCAGCCTGCCAGGAAAACTCCCGCGCTGCAGCCGCCATGCGCCCCGACGCCATCGCCGTGAGCCTGACGTCCTAAAATGCCTAGTTCTAATGTGCATTATTTCAAAAAACACACCCCAAATAAAGTGACAAATAATGCAAAAATAATGAAGGAAAATGGTAATTTTTACATGAAAAAAAATCAGAGTTAGGCCCGACATTAACCAGGACAAAGAGAGATGTTGGGTAGTGTCCTTCCTTTGACTGGCCAGGTCACCTTGCCTGGTCATTGATGGCGTCTTGTCACTTGCCAGTCTCAGGAAGTCTTATTGACAAGGATTAACTATTAAGTCTGGACTGCATTTGATTCCATGCATCATAAAAAGGACTGAAATAAAACAAATCTTGAATTTTTTATATAGAAGCAAATTAAAGAACAATAAGATTATATGAAAAATGCCACAAAGGCATTTGATACCACGTAGAACCTTTCCTATTAAAATTTCTAATAAGTTGGGAATGGAAAGAAGAGGCTGTATAATGATAAAGACATTTACCTAAAATTTACAGCAAATATCACACTAAATGGCAAATTTCTGAAGCCATTTCCTTAGAAATCCAGCTCAGGAAATAGATGCTGACTTTTAATAGTGAGTCACATTTTCCGAAGTTGCTCCTTACACACCAAAGATTTTACAATAACTTTATAACTCAGGAGAAGAAACATAAGACATATATAATTATAGATGTTTAAGAAATACTCTAAAGAGTTATTAAAGAATATATAAAGTGATTGTACGTAAGTAGATTGTTTTTATCTCAGCCACGGTCAGTAACAGACTATGCCGTTTATGATACAGCATTTAAAGCTTAACAAAGATTCTAAAAACTTGCAGCAAGAAGCTGAAGCCTTGCCAAGGAGACACAAGAGAAGATGTGAGCATATGGCAGGCCATACTCAGTTCCTGCACAGGAGGATTGACTGTCATAGCAATGAAAACCCTTCCTGAAATCACACATTCGATGCGCTGCAGAGGCCAGAGGACAACCACCCCAGGTGTTACTCTCAGGAACTCTATGCACCTTTTTGTGAGACAGAGTCTCTTTTTGGCCTGGAGCTCACTAATTAGGGTAGACTAGCTATCTCATGAGCTCTGGGGATCCTCCTGTCTCTGTCTCCCCAGCACTGGGATTTCTGGCAGGTTCCCCAACACTGGTCAATGCCATGGTGTTAGGGATTAAAATCAGCTGTTCATGCTTGCTAAGAAACCACTTTACTAACTGAGGTATCTTCCCAGCCCCTCTGGAATAATTTTAAAGTTCTCATTAGTTACTAAATTTTACTATAAGGCAGATAAATCAACACAAAATCAGACTGCTAACAGGCCTGCCATGGCTTAAGGAACATTGTGGAAGAGAGGGCAGAAAGATTGTTAAGAGACACAGTGTGGGTAGGAATATCCTGAGGCATAGTCTTCTCCTTCCCCGCAGAGACTGACTAAAGCTTTAATGACTCTACAGTGAATACCAAGGATCACACTGAGGAGTGACCCAAGGGAAATGGGAATGGCAGTGACGAGGGTAAAAGAATATAACCTTTTATCAAATAAATACAAAAAAATAGTGTTAACACCATTGTGAGTAGAATAGATAAGCGAATTCAGGAATAGTCCTAAATCTATAGAAGAAAATAATCTGTTACAATGATAGCAATTTAATTGATTGAGAAAATGATAATTTATTTTAGTTGCATGTTCAATGAAAGGTGCTGGCTGGTATCCGTGGCTGTTACCATGGAGAGAACCAAGTCAGAGCCCTACCTCACACCATAAGAATGTTCAGGTAGACTCAAGGAGATTTGTATGGTGTTAGGGTGAGGGAGTATCCTTTACAACAAGACAGAAAATACACAGAAAAATTAAAAATATATAGATTACATGGCATTTCAAACATTTTATGGCAAGGCTTTATAAGCAAAGTTAAATATTAGGGTGGGAAAATATACAATAGCTACAGGATTATTAACATTGATAGGCGTAATCGTTGAGACAATATGGAGAATATTTAGTTTGTGAAAAGGAAAATCAAGTTTGCCTTTTGTGTTAGAGGTAATGGTTAAATATTTGAGGACTGGTGTTAGGTGACTAAGGACCATCTTCTGTGATCTGAGAGAAGTCATAACCCAGGAATGGCAAAGTGAGGTCTGCACTTTAGAAAAATAAAATGACTCAGGTTAAACAGCAGTGAGTAATTCAAAAGGGAAAAGAATGGAGGGAGGGAATGAATTAGAAGGTGAGAGATGATAACTAAAGTAGTGGGGAAAAGTGGGGGGCAGAGAGGATGGAAGGGGTTCAGGAATTACTTGAAATAGAGTTGAGAAATTGGAAATCGACAGAGACAAATGACCGAGAGGCAAGGGCCAATGGCAACGTCTGGCTTCATTGTCTGGACAGTTGTACAAGTGCAACACTTTTCTTTTAGTTTGCGTGTGTACATATGTGGACCCTGTGTGTGCATGCAGAAGCCAGAGAGAAGTGTTGGGTGTCTTTCTATGTAGCTCTTCTGCACTACTTTCCCCCCACAGCCTTTTATTGAACCTGAAGCCTCCTGTTTTTCAGTTAGACTGGGTGACCAGGGAACCTAAGTGGTCCTCCTGTCTCTACCACTCCGTCAGCACTGCGGTGTCAGGCATTCGGTTGCTCACTGCTCCTGTTGTGAGTGTCCGGGATATTGTCCAGCCTTTACCTCCCTTCTTATAACAAGTGCACAGACATTAGAGAAGTCCACCATAGCTCCTGGTTTTTACATGTGGTCTGGGGATCTGAACTCAGATACTCAGAACTGGGCTGCAAGCACTTTATCCATTGAGCCATCTCTCCAGTTCAGTGTACCCCCTCCCCACAGAAGTCATTAGATTCCAAGTAAGCACCACTTTGAGATGTGTCATCCATAGAACATTGTTTGAAAGTTGTTGTGCTAAACATCTGGCACACTCTTTATTCCTGTCCATCATGTGGCATATTGCATGGAAGCATTACTCTGTTTTTCTCTTGATTGGAATTTTTTTTTTCTCATTTACTATTGTCTGTTAGTATACTTAAGTAAGGTGAAGAAAAGGCTGCGTGATTTTCTCTAAGCCGAATGAAAACTCAGAAAAGTGGATGCAGTAGAAATGGAGAGCACACATTGGCTCTCATGTCTATGTTCTAGTAGCTAGACTTGGCCCTCTCATAGACATTTCCAAAGTAGACTGGTCTCTTGTGCCAGGCAGTCAAGACCCCATGGGACTTGGTCTATCTGCCTTTACAAAATTTATTCCAACATTTCCCATCTGGTTCCATACTGTTCATTGTTTTGTCCGAGCATATTTTCTTGGTCCCACTTCCTAGCATTAGGTTGGTCTTATTAGGTCTAGATAGTCATGCATTGTCCTTAAGCCCCTTAGTATAGCCTTTCCCTGCAGAGAAAGTAGCAGTTGTGCCTTATAGCTACTCACTCAAAGAATGTGTGCCTGTACAATACACTCATGCATGCTTATCTACACTGTTGGTTGCCCACTGGGTCTGACAACGAATGTGTCCGCTTTTGTTCACATATCGTTGCAGTAGGCATATGCAAATCAGGTTGATGGCAAGGAAAACTTCTTGGAGTTGATGCTAGAGCCAGGGTTTTAATGACCAAGTGAAACTGTGGACATGAGGGGATAGCAGGTATGCTGGGAAGTGACTCAGCATTGGAATAGCATGAGTTTTCAAAGCATGGTGGCTCCCAGATTATGCTTGCCTCAATGTTTTTGTAAGATCAAGGAATGATTGGCCAAAGATTTCTGTTAGAAGGTTATAAAGGACCAGATTGGAGGGGAGAGGCCAAAGAAGAAGCTGGTACCAAGCAGAGTATCAGAGGGGACCCTTTCATCTCTATTCAGTCCATGTTTCCTTTCTAGTTGTCACCGAATCTGCCCCACAGTTTGTTCTTGACCAGCCCTCTATGAGAATGTCTTGCCAATCAATGATGAAAATGAATGGCTCTCTAAGACATCATGCCTATTAGGCATTGTGGCACTTCTCACAGAGGGCAACTCAAGATAAAGTGGGTGTGGTAGTACATGCTTGTAATTGATACCATCTAGTGGTGTTGGCTTCCTATTCTCTGCCAAGTAAAGAAATAAAAGGCAGGAAAGGGTTTAAAAGAATAACGTATATTATAAAGTAATAGGTAAAGAAAGCAGAGAGAGCAGGCTCCTCAGTCTATAGTGCCAATGGGAACTGGATTTTTATTGGAGGAAACTTGCCCATCCAGAGTCCATGATTGGTCAGCTTAAATCAAGGTGAATGCACTGGTTGGTCCTTGATGCATCCAGTACTGTCAGCTCCCAGAAAGCCCAACAAGCCAGCTTGCTGGTGGGAAAATTCACTCAGGCCATGAAGAAGTAGGAGGAAGAAGGGTCCCCCTTCACCATCTTTCCTTAGAATATAGTCACTTACCAGGCTGGAGAGATGGCTTAGTAGTTAAGCGCTTGCCTGTGAAGCCTAAGGACCTTGATTTGAGGCTTGATTCCCCAGGACCCATGTAAGCCAGATTTACAAGGTGGCACATTCATCTGGAGTTCATTTGCAGTGACTGGAGGCCCTGGCATGCCCATTCTCTCTCTCTGCCTCTTTCATTGTCTGTTGCTCTCAAATAAATAAAAATAAACAAACAAATTAAACGAATCTACACTTACCAACAGCCCTTTTTCTCATTTGTCTGCCTAGGCAAGGAAACTGTCCAGCTCCTGTAGTAGTCCAAAGTCTCAGCACTTGAGAGGTAGAGAAAGACAGAAAGATCAGGAGTTCAAGGTTATCTTTACTACATTTAGTCCAACCTGAGCCACATGAGACAGTGTCTCAAATAAAACAACAACAACAAAAGAATAAAAAAGGAAATCAACTCAACATGAAGTGGTAGTATGTATGTGACCTTTAAGTATGACTGTTCAGTATGGATTTTTCAAATGAAATAGTTTCTTTATAGTTAATTACTGTACCAAAAGCATGGATATCTGGCCCAGAGAGATTCTGGGAATTTATTACTGATGGGTAATTAAAATAGAAGAATTATATATTTTTAATTCTAAGGAAATAGGGTCTGGAGGTAAGCTTGCAGTTTTCTTATCAAAAACAGCAGCATTCATAGACTAACAACACTTACAGGATTTTGAATTCATGAAAGATGATACATTGCACTTGAACCTAGACAAGCATCCAACAGAGATAATTAATACCTACTTTTAATTAGATCCTACGTTCATGGAAGGAATATGACCTGGCAATAATGATCATAAATTATGGAAAAAAGCTGTTGGATATCACAATAGGGTGCAGATCTGTATTTGGTTATGAACAAGAAGAAACTGTAGAAAAGGTAATTTTGTTTTGTTTCTGCTTTTTACACATAGACTACTATCATTAACCATGTTAGAAAAAAATTGATCAATTTTTACTTTGTCATAGTTTCATGGGAGAAAAGTAATATTAGGAACTCTTTCAAAACAACTCATTTTGGAGTTGTGGTCAAGAATATGCATAAGGGGGCTGGAGAGATGGCTTAGCGGTTAAGCGCTTGCCTGTGAAGCCTAAGGACCCTGGTTCGAGGCTCGGTTCCCCAGGTCCCACGTTAGCCAGATGCACAAGGGGGCGCACGTGTCTGGAGTTCGTTTGCAGAGGCTGGAAGCCCTGGCGTGCCCATTCTCTCTCTCTCCCTCTACCTGTCTTTCTCTCTGTGTCTGTCACTCTCAAATAAATAAATAAAAAATTAAAAATAATTAAAAAAAAGAATATGCATAAGGCATGCATGCGGAACAGTCCCTATTACAGGTACTGACTGCCAGTTGGCTGAGGAGAGAGATTTCTGTGTTAGCTGGACATTGGACTAACAACCCTTTGAACTCTTTTTTGAGTCCAAGATGTTATGTCCTGAGTAGGTCACTGAAAGTAGTAAATATACACAAGAACTCTTTTTTATTTTATACCAGAACTTTTAATCTCATGTTCAAAGTAGGTTTCTGAAAGTAATTATAATACTAATTCTCTTCTTTATGAGACTGCTAATTTTTGAGACTTATTTTTTAATATGTGTTTCCTAAGCATGGGTTTTATAAGAGCTTGTGCTTTATTGCCTTTCTTAGAAATTGTGGGGGCTACATGATTTCACAGGCTAAGTTTTGAAATGTCAGTTTATTGGGTTTCCTTTCTAAATGAATATTTATTTATTTAAGAGAAAGAGACTAGCAGAGAGAAAGAGGCAGACACACAGAGGGTCAGAGACTTAGAGAGAGAGAGAGAGAGAGAGAGAGAGAGAGAGAGAGAGGGAGAGAGAGAGAGAGATAAGAGAATATAGGCATGCGAGGGGCTCCTGCCACTGCAAATGAATTCCAGATGCATGCATCACTTTACACCCCTGGCTTTACATGGATACTAGGGAATTGAACCCAGGTCTTCATCTCTCTAACATCAGCTTGTTGGGTTTCTGAGCACACTAGAAAGGAAAGAGAGCCCCATTTGGTTTCTTGGGTGAGGTAGCCTCTTGCTTCTCACAGTGTTGCACTTGGTTGGCCCCATGTCTAGCCCTCACCTATGCTGAGAAGGAAGACGAGTACTCACACCACTCACTTTCTGTGTAAGCAAATGCTGAGAAAAGCCTCACAGATCACCACCACATGGCTGGAGGACTTCCAAAGCGATGATGCTTTTTCAGCAGGTTTTTTTTTTTTGAGTCATTTAATTTTGTATTAGTTATGGACATAGTATGTAAACAGCACATGATGGTGCCATCCTTACACTCATCCCTGACCCCCTCCTTGTTGGGGATGCCAGTTATCCCCATGGGGATTGTGGGTCATGCATTGTAGGTTAGCCATCAGTTATGGGGAAGAGGCACTGTCTGTGTGTAATGACCTAACTTGTGGCTCTAAGAATCTTTCTGCCCTCTCTTCCATGAAATTCCCTGAGCCATATTGGGTTCATTTTAGGTGATTTAGAGGATGGGCTCTTAGGATCCCCTGGATCTCTGGTTTGGTAGGTGTTGAGTGTCCTCAGTGTCTATCTGCTTCACCCTTGTGCTGATATCAGGTTCACTGACAGAGCAATACTCTTTTATTTTTTTTGTTTATTTTTATTTATTTATTTGAGAGTGACAGACAGAGAGAGAAAGAGGGAGAGGGAGGGAGGGAGGGAGGGAGGGAGGGAGGGAGGGAGGGAGAGAGAGAGAGAGAGAGAGAGAGAGAGAGAGAGAGAGAGAGAGAGAGAGAGGATGGGTGCACCAGGGATTCCAGCTACTGCAAATGAACTACAGACGCATGCACCCCCTTGTGCATCTGGCTAACATTGGTCCTGGGGAGTTGAGCCTCGAGCCGGGGTGTTTAGGCTTCACAGGTAAGCGCTTAACCACTAAGCCATCTCTCCAGCCCAGAGCAGCACTCTTGCTCATTTCCCCAATTCCTCTGTGGTTTCAGCTGGGGCCCTAGTGAAGTGTGATGGCCTGTTTCTCTCCTCAGGCCCTGCTTTCATCTGAAAAAAGGAAGCAGATTTTCTATCAAAGAATGAAGTCAGCACAGGTTAAATGAGACAGCCATTGTTTGTTTTGAGAGAATTTAATGGATATAGGCCCTCTTGTAGCCCAGGATTGGTGGGATCTTGATATTGGAGAGTGAACTCATCATGTGGATATGATTCTGACTGTTTCCCAGTTCCAGATATGGTTTCCTTTCCACTGAGTGGATCTCTTAGCCAATCCAAGAGCAGCTGGTTACCCACCATAGCTGTGTACCACTATTGCACTTGTGTGAGCATCATGTCAGGTTGTTTGCCTCTTAGTCACTTATAGATCTCAAGTTGCTTGGACAGATGTTGGCCACTTTCCCCCAGTAGCTCATGTAGCGCTTTCCAGCACTAGATGGGCTGTCTGGGGACTGGCTTTCTTCCGTATTCCAGCGAGGTCTCTCCATGGTCCTTACTGATAGCATATGGTATCTTCAGCAGTGGGGACTTACCATTAACCTCTGGTGGGTAATCAAGTGTCCTGACAGAAGAATTTTGTTTTTTCTTTTTGCCTACAGGTAGTTTTATTTAAATTGGGAGCAGTGTGTGTGTGTGTGTGTGTGTGTGTGTGTGTGTGTGTACATGCTGTATTTCACCAATTAAGAATATTTTATGTATTTATTTATTTTGCAGAGAGAGAGTAAAGGAAAGAGACAAATATTTAGAGGGAAATAGAATGGGTGTGCAGGGCCTCTAGCTGCTGCAAGTGAACTCAAGATGCATGTGCTACCTTGTGCATCTGACTTTACATAGGTACTGGGGAATCAAACTTGAGTCTTTAGGCTTTCTAGGCAAGTGTCTTAACCCCTGATCTACCTCTCCAGGCCCTCAACAAGTTTTTCCTCTGTCAACTATCCATTTTGTATCATCCAGACCTTTACTTAAGACTGTCCTTCTGTGGTGTTGTAGGTAGGGTCTCATACCTCTCTGATCCAAGCCTCTGGTCCATCAAAAGTTTGTGTCACTTGCTCTGATTAAGACCATGGGTTCAGCTAATTTGTTAGTGAGGCAGCTTCTAAATGCTAGAGACCTCTTTTAAGCCTAAAGGTGCTTAGCACTTTTTTTCTTGAAAACAGGAGACAGCGACAGGGTCAGTTCGAGGTCACAGACAAAGAATAGCTGGTGGGAAGTTTAAGTGTACACAGGTCAGCACTTAATCCACTATTACTGATCCTGCTAGGTTTCATTGAAAGGCAACATAGCAAAAGTAATTAACTTAGTTGTAAAGAAGCTTCTTGTGGGAAAAATAAAAAAGAAAACAATAAAAGGATACATTCCTAAGGGCTGTCTGTAGGTTTTTTTTTTTTTGAAGATTTTTGAGAAATAGCCTGAGCTGCAGTTAGAAGATGCATATACTGGAGGGGGCTGGCTGCTTATATTTGGTGGAGCTTCTGGAAGGAAAGAAAAGGAAAAGGAAGCAGTTTGCTTACTTTCCATGAAATTTGTGGTACTGTGTCTGGCTTTAAGTTAGAATGCTTTATCTGTTATTAATTGCTAATTGATATTGGTTATGCAGGTCATGCTTTTTTTCTACTAATGTATAAAAACATCATATAAAGTGATAGTTTTTTATAACTTGTTAAAATGTATTCTGATGTTTAACCAATGTTTCTAGGGCTCTTGTTCTAAGAAATATTCAAGAGGGAAGAAGCCCCAGCAGGTACTGTTGCCTGAAAAAATAAGCGAACAGCTGGCCTTGGTGGAGACACATCTACTAAAACTGACAAAGCAATGTAATTTTCTCCTCTATTCTTATGCTCAGCATTATGTTTCTTAGAATGAGAAAACACTTTGTTGGAGAATTAAGATGAGATTAGTATTTGGTAAACCCTTTAAATGATTACATGGTGCTGTTACATTATGTCATTAATCCTAACAACACCTGTCACTTAAGGGATTGGGAGATGTTTCTTTCTTTTTTTTTACATGTGTGGCTCACAAAGATATATGGCTTACTTAAGTTTACATAGCTGGCTTGGACTTGAGATTGCCCTCTGTTTCTAAAGCAACCTTGGCACTGTTATTATTTTGGACCATGGTGTTCTTTGGGCACTGTCCTAGGTACTGAAGGCTGTTGGACAGCAGCCCTGGGATTTACCCATAGATGCAAAGCACGGCATCTCCCTTGTAACAACCTTGAAGCACATGTAGTGGTGGTGGGTAGAGATGGCCCAAACTGGGAATTACTGCTCTAAAGGTAGATATGCAACTGAACGATAGTAGGATATTGTGATGACATCTTGTGTTATGTACTGTGCCTACTTGAATAGGGAGTAAAATGAAAGATTAAGTTAATTTCAGGTCACTATACTATAGTGATTTTGTAATGGACTAAGGTGTTAATGCAGTGGTTAGTATTCTAGAGTTTTCTGTTTGAAAACTCTGGAAATTTGATTTAGTTTTTGATGATTGTCATATTTTAAAGAAGCACATCAAAAAAACTCTTGTAGAACAAGAGAGCACCTACAATTTCCCAGTATGAGGCTCCACATTGGCCTCTGGATTTCCTGGGAGCCATCTACGCTTATAGAACTTCATGGCCCTGCTCACCTCTCTTATTGTGTTCCTTGGTTAGAGTTTGGTGGTTACGCTGTTGGATTTCTCTCAATCTCACTATTTCCTGCTGGTTTCAAGCTAAAGTTATTTAACTTAACTCAGTGGTATATTATTTTCATAATTAGAAAACCCAGTTTTGGGAAAGCTGTAATTATATTGTGACATATATAAAAGTACTATTCCTTCAAGTATAAAGCATTGTAGAGATGTGAATTAGTTACTTCATAATGCCAATAAAATATTTTATTGTTATGAAGTATAATGTAGCATAAAGTAGAAAGTATAACATGCTAAGCAGTATAATTAGCAATGAAAATAACAAAAATAAGTATTTTGTATTGTGTGTACCCTGTGTCAGTACTATCTTAAATACTTCAAACACAGTAAAAATCATGTGAGTCATATGTGATAGCCAAAGGCACTGTTACTATGCTCAGTTTAGATATGAATAAATTTAGGGACAGAAATGTTAAGTAACTTCCTGAGGTTTCACAATTAAAAAAGTATCAGGGTTAGAACTTGCACCTAGAGCTTAATGTGGTGGTACACCCCTGTAATCATACATTGAGTCAGGAAGATCACAGGTTCTAGGCAACCCTGAGCTATGTAAGGAGACCCTGTCTTAAAGAAAACAAATTGAGTTTGAACCCACCCCCTCTGGCTCCAGTGGCTATGCTGTACTTCTTTTTAAAGATGACTTTATGAGGACAGGATTAACATAATTAGTAGATTCCGAAGGTGGGCCCTTTAAATTTTAGGGGAAAATAATGGAAGGAAATAATTGAGTTTATTGGTTTCTTTAAAAATTATTTATTTATTATTTAATTGTTTGTGGAGAGAAAGAAGAGAGAGACTTAGAATGGTTGCACTAAGGCTTCCTGACACTGCAAATGAACTCTAGATGCATGTGCCACCTTGTGCATCTGATTTTACATAGGTCCTGGGGGATTGGATGTGAGCTGTCAGGCTTTGCAAGCAGGAACCTTTAATTGTGGAGCCATATCGCCAGCCATTTAATTCTTTTTCTCTCCAAAATGTAGTATACTTTAAGACTCATAAGTTAGTATTTAATTGAGTATTTTACTCATTTTAAAGTTTATATCCTTCAAAAGCCTTTTGTTTTGGTTGTTTAGATCAGAAAATAACTGTGCTTACTAATTTTTTAACCTTAGACACTACAGCAGAACTCTCAGGATCAGAAGACCCTATGTTCCTTTATCCCATAGTGTCAAATTGGACAGTGAAAGGTGCAATAAGGGAAGGTAGGTGACCTGAGTGTGCACATATCATCTAACCTCTAAAGATTATTATGCATAGGTTTTGTTTCTACTGTATGCTTAAATGTCTCCCTTGTTCTTAGCAGAATTCTTTGTATTCATACCCATTGAGAATAATGCAGATTCTTGATTTCCAAGTAATGAGAGGCTTAAGTGGAGACCTGACTTACAGTCTGGAAAGAAAACATTCATGGTGGCTTATTTTGGTGGTGAAAAGTGCTGTTGTGAAGCTTGCAAAATTGAAGGCATTGAAAACTGCATTAGTTATGTTGAAGTTCAATTATAAAGAGATGGTAATATTATTGCTTGACTCAGAGTGAAATATAAAGTTAATGGTAATTATGAAACGACCAGCATTTCTACCCAGTTAATCATATATTACAAACAACTTCACTTAAATCTTTCTCAACATTGAAATTTTTAGAAAATGAACAAAATATACAGTATAAAGGACTATTTGCTACTGAAAAAAATAGTTCATCCAACATTTACTCTTAAAATTTTCAATGTGAGAAATAGAAAATGTAGGCTAATCAACTTGTCTGTTATAACAAAGACTGTTTGCAGTAGTAACCAATAATGGGGTATATTGGTGAATGTACAATGAGTTTTTTTGTTTTTAATAGTTATGAAATTTAAGCAAAGACCTAGATTCCTGGAATTTTTTACGCAAGTTATGCTTAAATGCATGAATGATGAAAAATTTCATCTCGTGGTGGAGATAGCAGCTCCCGTTTGTGACTTCTTAAGAAGGTATTTGTAGTATTAGTTTTTGTAAATGTTTACTGCTTTGGAAAAAATGAGCCACACTGTAGTTTTAAGATATATAAGACAGATAGAAAAGTGGGTAGGCATAATCAATTTTCACCTGATTGGTGGAGATTTATTCCTGCATGGGTAAGATGATAAAGCAGGAGGACGAGAAGTGTGGCTGCCAAATGCTGCCTATGGATACAACAAGGAGGCTTCGCTCATGAACGCAGAGCAAGTGTGGCTTTCTGCATGACTGGGCCTGTTAGTGCTTCATCACAGATGAGGGAGGGTGTCCACGAGACCTTACACTTCCCAGAGTGAATCGTGGAGGTTGGTGATAGTCGGGAGTGGGGAAGTCATGACCTCAGTGGTGTAGTCACTGATGAGTTTCCTGTTCTCCAGTGAATAACCTCCCACCTATGATTAGGCAAGTGACTCTAATTAAACCAGTGGGTCAAGAAAGAAACAGACATAGTACGGAAACAGGATGGGGGCCTGATGGCAAGAAGAAGGGTTTTAATGGAGGGAAAGGGAGAAGAAAAAGTGGGTAAGCTGAGTAGGATCAAAATGCACTTTATACATATATGGCCCCCAACACCTCATCACTGAAGCAGACCCAAAATGAACCCAACACAGCTCAGGGAAATTTTGCGGAAGAGAGGGCGGAAAGAATGTCAGAGCCCCACGTTGGGTCATGATATGCAGAGATATTTTCCTACCCATAACTGTGAGCTAACTCCACAATGCATGACTCATATACCTCAACAAGGAGGAGCCAGGGGGAGGGGGTAGGACATGGACGAGCCTAACAATGGTACCAATTTGACTGTATTCACTGAGTACAAAAGTAATTAATTAAAAAAACCTTAAAAAAAAACCCTAAACACACCCACATAAATATAGGAACTAAGAGACTAGGGCATATTCAGATTTGCAGCAAGAAATAGGTCCTTTCTCTTGGGTCAGGATGGATAATAGCATCTCTCTAAACAATCAGCTCTCTCTCTTTGCAAGATTTAGAGCCATACTTTGATCATACAACATGTGATCCTAATTCATATGTTGTAATGAGTACAGCCATTCCTTGGAGTGTTCATTCATGTACATGAACTAGAAAATCCTCAAATGGAAGCAGTAGCCTTAAAGCTGTTCCTCTATTTCCTAAGCCAGAATGATTCTCTTTGCTTCCAAAGAAAGTCATAATGTCTTGTTCCAGTTATGAACAATGACAAATGCATACTGGCTACTGGCAAAATAAACCTTTCTTTCACCACTGAGCATAAACCTATCCATCATATTTATGCCTTGTATGCATAATTATGTTACATATGTTTCTTTTTGGAACATCATCACTTAGTGAAGTATTTGGTGGTGATGGTCAGGGTGGACATAGTGAAGAGATGGGTCTGGTTGGAAAATAGCAGGCAATTGGTCTCTGGCAGAAACATCCATAGATGAGTCCCCAGATTCCCAGTAGTCATGGGGCCAAGCTTTCTAACTTATCCAGACACAGCATTGGCTAAGAGGACTGAGAGACTCTGGGAACTTGCTGCAGTTGTATGAGGCCCCATGTAGAGACAGGACCCATAATCATCTTCATCACAATTGAAGTGTGAGAGGCCAACCACCACTGGGATCATACAGTATATCTAACACTGGAAATGAGTCATCTAGACTCATTTTGCCATGACATTAAGCATGCATTGCGTGTACAGTTTATTCAAGTTTTTGGTTCATATTCATAGTGTTCTGGTAAGATTTTGCTATGTTTAGTAAGAACTCATCAAAAGAAACAGGAATTTCATACAAGTTATAAATTCCTGGATAATTAAGTGACAAATAGCAATAGAAAGATAATAAGTGACTCTATGTTGTTTGGAGAAGGTGTGAGTCCACTGGAGTTCATTATTGAGAAAACAGTCTTAAGTACTCCAAAGATGGATGGGGAGAAAGTTTAGCTAACAGCAGTAAGTGGCTGAGAGCTTGCATTGGGTAGAACCAGAAACACTGAAATCAGCTGGAAGCTGGTGTGTGTGTGTGTGTGTGTGTGTGTGTGTGTGTGTGTGTGTGTGTGTGTTATCTCAGGCACAAAGGGAAGTGTCTGAAGAGATTATTTTCAAGCTAATTCTGTTCATCTTCCACCATGTCTTGTATTCCTCCTCCTTTTGCTAGGGACACACTTGTGGAATGCGGGCGGTCTCTTTCTCTTTAGCATGACGAGCACTTTGCTCTTAAGAGGTCAGCTGCTCCTGGATGAGCAGAGATCACTGCCTAATTTGCATGTACAACACAAATAGCCTCTACAGAGTTTCAGTGATAGCACATTCATTATTGATTTTTTTATTTTGGGGTGGTCTTGCATATTTTTATTGACTTTTTTCTCTTTTTTGTATTAGGAGGTATGAGTCCCTTCTTGGAATAAGAAAATTAATACGTAAGGACAATTATTTGTATAAAAAGATAGGCAAGCCTGTGAAGAAGTATAGAGCCGTAGTAATAGAGATCGAAAAAGTAAGTTTCCTATCTGTTTTGAAATTTAAGCTTAATTAAGAAATTAATAATGGATCTAGAGATAAACCTAATGTGTTATAAAATAAAACAGAAAGAAATACCAGTATGTATAATTATATGATTCCATAACAAATGCTTAATATACTAAATAAATGTTTGTATCATCATATCTCTTTGCTAATAGGAATCCTTCTGTTACTTTTGGTAGTAATATTCATAGAAATGTATAGAAAAGCCATTGTGTGTCAGTATCAGGAGGTAGGCATTCAAGTAAGATGAAAGTTTTATTTTCACGGTCTAAATTTAATTTGTGACCTATTTGTTATCTTTTCCATTAAGGATCCAGAAGTGGTACCAAAAAAAAAGAAGAAGGAAAGTTTAAAAGATTTCTTTTTCAAGAATCCATCTGTTTATGAACTAGAAGAACACGAACGGTATCAACAAATTAATAAATTCAATAAAAGTTTAGTGAAAAGTTACTAGGCATTGAGCACTAATGTGGCTATTAATTCACTTGAAAACATAACATATACAATTACCATTTTCAAAGACATACTAATGACAAGAGTACAGTAACCAAGACAATACACAAGTAACTTTGTGGGTAGTCACTGGGCATGGTGGCGCACGCCTTTAATCCCAGCACTCAGGAAGCAGAGGTAGGAGGATCTCTGTGAGTTTGAGGCCTCCCTGAGACTACATAGTGAATTCCAGGTCAGCCTGAGCTAAACTGAGACCCTACCTTGAAAAACAAAACAAACAAAAATTTTGTGGGTGGGATGATATGCTGTAGTTAAAGCCAGCAGCCATTATTTAGATGGGGTGGTCAGGTGATCAAATTGTGAGTAACTTTTACATTTTATTTCAGGGGACTTAAAAAAAAACTTTTTAATTGGCACATAATGTGTGTCCATATTTATGGGTAGAATATGCTACTTTATATATGTATGTAATGGGTAATGTTCAAAAGAGGGTAACTAGCATTTCTGTCTTCACAGACATTTGTCATTCCTCTGTCTTGGGAACTTTAGTTATTTTGAAACCTGCACATTATTGTAGCTTATTGTTAGTCTACTATACTAAAGGGTATTTGAGAAAGCTCCTCTTATCTAGCTGTGTTTTACCATTCATTGTTAGTCTCTCTGTATTTCCTTTTGCTCATACCATTCCCAGTGACCAGTGTCCTACTCTCTCTCTGTCTGGAATATCAACCGTTTTTCACTTCTACAATGGAGTGAGAGCATATTGTGCTTGTCTTTCTGTGCCTGGCTTATTTCCCTCAATGTGACATACTCCAGGTCTGTGTATATCTAAACAAATGGCAGGATTTCATTCTCTTTTAAAAGTGGTTGAAAAACATTGCTGTATAAATGTATGCCACATTTTCTTTATATATTCATCCATTAATAGACATGTAGGCTAATTCAGTATCTGGGTTATTGGGTTATTGTATACAGCATTCTCATGAACATGAGAGTGCAGGCATGTCTTTGATTTAATGAGTCTTTAATATTTCATTGATTTATTATTATTTGAGGGAGGGATAGAGAGAGAGAGAGAGAGAGAGAGAGGGGAGAGAATGGATGTGCCAGGGCCTCTAGCCACCGAAGACCAACTCCAGACACATGTGTCAGCTTGTGCATCTGGCTTTATGTGGGTACTGGGGAATCAAACTAGGGTTCTTTGGCTTTTCAGGCAAGTGTTTGAACAGTTAAGCCATCTCTCCCATTAATGTAATGTTTTTTTTTTAATGTATATTTATTTATTTATTTGAGACACAGGCAGACACAGAGAAAGAATGGGCACGTCAGGGCCTCTAGCCACTGCAAATGAACTCCAGATGCATGCACCCCCTTGTGCATCTGGCTTATGTGGGTACTAGGGAATCGAACTGTGGTCCTTAGGCTTCATAGGCAAACACCTTAACCACTAAGCCATTTCCCCAGCCCGGATGTAATGAGTTTTGATGTGTCATTGGTTTAATGAGTGCATAATGGGTTTATGCTCAGTAGTGAGGCTACCAAATCATATGGTCATTTTGTTTCTGAGGAGCTTCTGTGCTGTGTACCATAATGGCTGCATTACAGGCCTCATGTTCTCAATCATAAAATGGATCATGGCAGAATGGTTGGTTTCTATTATTTCCACTGAGGCTAACACTTACTATTTGTACACTTTACCATGTATTAGTTCCACTTAAAGAGAGGCAGAGGGGAGACAAAATGGAATATGAGAACTTGCAGTAATAGATACTAATCGTGATATAACGTTGCCATAATTACTAAACTTTCCATATGACTTTTTTTCTTTTTTAAAATATATTTTATTTATTTATTTATTTACTTATTTATTTGAGAGAGAGAAAGAAAGAGAGAGAGAATGGGCATGTCAGGGCTTCTACCCACTGCAAATGAACTCCAGACACATGCGCCCCCTTGTGCATCTGGCTTATTTGGATCCTGGAGAGTTGAACCGGGATCCTTTGGGCTTTGCAGGCAAATGCCTTAACTGCTAAGCAATCCCTCTAGCCCCTGTTTCTTTTTTTAAAAAAGAAATTAGCTAACAAAGAAGTAGGTTTCCAAATGGATTCCCCTCAATGTCTTTGGTTTTGATTAACCCTCTCCAATCTGTTCTCTTCTCTTTCCCCTTCCTGACCCTACTTAAAGCCTTTCCACCCCTAGGATGCCATCCCTATACTTACATATCTACTACCCCTCCCCCACAAGCTTTCCAGCTTTTGTTTTTATGAATACTCATTATTATTATAGTTTTTGTGTATCATTCACCATGTAATGTTACTGATTTTGACCCTAATTACTACCATCCAGGTATTAGTAGAACTGCTTCCGCTTTCCTTCTCTTTGTATTTGCCTGTTCTCTGAGTGTTCCTTCACATTATTTATTTGAATGATGGTATATTTAGGTAGCACTGTTTATGGAGTATTCTATTCTAGTATGCCATGGTACCTTTTGTCATTTAGCAAATATTCATTCATAGGTTTTGGGATCTTTTCTATTCTATTAGATTTTATTAGTTTATCTATTTCTGAGTTAATGACACACCATTGTAGTTATTTTTGCTTTAAATCAAAACTTATTGTCCATAGAAAAGTTTCTCTAGCATGGTCATTCCCTTTGTGCAAATCTTAGATATTCTACAAAACTGTTTGGAAGAGCTGGTTGAGTAATAGAAAGAGTTCTATTGTGAATGTGATAAAGATATAATAGAATATAGAGCAGGGAGAGGGGAAAGATATAAAAAATATATACACAGGCTTAGGAAATTTTGTTTGATTTTTACAATATTGATTCTTTTTATTAGTAGACGGACCATATTCTTTGGTCTTATAATAGCTTTTAACAAATTTTTGTGATGCTCTGCCTAAATCAAGAGCTATTTTTAGATGTATGTAAAATTACATTTTGACTTCTATTCTTTGTGTAGGAAATATAATAGAATTTTCATATAATCTAAACAACTTGATAATTTATTCATATGTACAGTGTTTTGTGGGTTTGTATGACC